>NC_056744.1:1409803574-1410043574 GCF_019279795.1 Protopterus annectens
AATCCTTGGTTCCAGTTTCTACTCGTGTGTGTCCATGAGATTTCTGCTTAGTCCGTCTGCCAGTGTATTTAGTTTTCCTGGCAGGAATTGAGCTTGTAGATTCACTTGGTAGCTCACAATGCCATGGCTAGTCTGTAAAGGGGGTAAGAATGTGTGCCCCCCTGCTTATTTATGTACCACATGACAGTGGTGTTGTCCGTCTTTACCATTAGTTGTCCTGGAAGAATGTGGTCCTTGAAGGCTGTCAGAGCATTCTGTACAGCTAACATTTCCTTTTGATTTTTGTGCAGGTGCATTTGATTTGGGTTCCATTTGCCCTGAATGCATTTCCCTGCCAGATGAGCCCCCCCATGCATAGTCTGATGAGTCTGTTGTTAAGATTTGCGTGGCAGTGGGTAATGTGAATGGTAATCCCCTGTTTTGGTGGCAGGCCTCTGCCCAACAAAGGAACTCTAGGCAAGGTACGATAGGAATCCTTGCTTCTAGAGTCTGTGAATGTTGACACCATAAGCTTTTGAGATACCACTGTAGTTTCCTCATTTGCAGCCTTGCATTTGGAATTAGAATAATGCAGGAGGCCATGAATCCCAAAGCTTGCAGTATTTGCCTTGCAGATAGCTGGGTTTTTGTGGCCACTTGTTTTAAGTAAGTTGTCAAATGAATCCGTTTCTCTGGCGTGAGTCATCTGGGAAGTTGTATTCAAGCTTACTCCCTGGAATATCATTTCTTGACAGGGTACCAGGTGGGATTTCTTTTCGTTTATGGTGAACCCCAAACAAGTCAGTACCCTTTGAACAAAGGCCAGATGATTCAAAAGAATGTCCTTGCTTTCTGCCCGAATTAGACAACCGTCCAGGTATGGGTATATTTGAATATTTCTTTGCCTGCAAAATGCAATGACTGGAGCTAGGCACTTTGTGAATACCCTGGGCGCAGTAGATAAGCCAAAGGGCAGTGCAGAGAAAGTACAGTTTTGTACCTACCATAAATGTAGATGTCCGATAGGTATGCAACTGCAGTCCTGACATATGGGTTGTCCTGCCTCAGGCAGCCCTTCGGTCGGCCGGATTCCAAAGTCTGGGTCCGGCGTCGGCTGAGGTCGCCTCCACCCCGACGTCAGAGCTGCTGGGGTATAAAAACGTCAGCCGACGCCATCTTCTTCAGTGTTTCTTGCCTCAGATGCCAGGTGCCCTCTAAGGAAGGCTAAATTTAGAGTATGGGAAGAAATTCCAGACATGCACAACAATAACAAACAAATACACCATAAGAGATATCCCCAGCTAGCTAGAATGAGGGGTAGGTACCCAAAAGAATATCACAGTGGGGTAGGAGGGAGGGAAAACCTGACTGCAGCTGACTGCAGTTGCATACCTATCGGACATCTACATTTATGGTAGGTACAAAACTGCACTATGCCCTTCAAGGATGCAACTGCAGTCCTGACTTATGGGTAGAATACCATAGCCAAGCTGGGGGTGGTAGGCAATAAGATAGGGATGGTGTAGCTAATATGCCCTGCAGGACTGGAGTAGCAAACCCTGCCCTGGATCTGGAATATAAAGGCAGGTTGTAATGCTTGGAAAATGTATGCACGGAACTCCATGTAGCAGCTTCTAAAATGTCCTTTGTAGCCACCCCTCTAAGGCTGTGGAGGTGGCTGTTGCTCTGGTGGAATGTGGCCTGATGTCAGCTGGCACATTTTTTCCATGGAAAGAGTAGCAGAATCGAATGCAATTTCCAATCCATTTAGAAATTGTCTGTTTGGAAATTGCTTTTCCCTGTACTCCAGCAGCGTAGGCTACAAATAGCTGGTCAGATTGTCTGAAAGTCTTTGTTCTGTCCAAGTAGTAGCGCAATTGTCTGTGTATGTCCAAGGTGTGCAGAAGCCTTTCTCCTTTATTTTGAGGATTAGGAAAAAAGGTAGGCATGTGAATAGCTTGATTCAGAGAAACCCTGGATACCACTTTTGGCATGAAGGACGGATTGGTTCTTAAAGAAACTCTGTCCTGATGAAAAATGAGAAATGGTTGTACTGCCATGAGGGCCTGTAACTCCGAGACCCTTCTTGCTGAGGTTATTGCCAGAAGGAAAGCTGTTTTCCAGGACAGAAATTGCAATTCTGAAGATGCTGCTGGTTCAAAAGGAGGAAGAGTTAATTTTTCCAACACGAAGTTGAGGTCCCATGCAGGCACTGGTGGTTTCCTTGGAGGCTTGATGTTTTTTATCCCTCTTAGAAACTGTCTTAGCAAAGGATGAGAAAATACAGGTGGATCAGTGTTGTATTCTGCTGAAATTGCTGAAGCGTGTATTTTTATGGAAGAATAAGAAAGGCCATTGTGGAGCATTTCTGCCAAATATTCTAGTATCTGTGGAATGCTCATCACTGATGGATCTTGACCTTTTTTGCGTTCCAGATGCGAAATCTCTTCCATTTTGCTGAATATGCCTTTCTAGTGGAAGGCCTGCGGGCTTCCAGTATGATATATTTTACCCTCTTGGAGAGAGTACCCTGATGAGTAGTCATGGAACCTTCCAAGCTGTCAGCTTCAATGTTTGCAGGCTGGAGTGCAGAGTCCTGTAATTGTGCTGAGTTAGAAGAAGTGGCCATTGAGGTAGAGGCCACGGACTGGTGTGAGTTATGCTCCTTAGTAATGGATACCAGTGTTGTCTCGGCCAGTCTGGAGCTATCAAAATGCCTTTTGGTTGTTCTGTTTTGATCTTCAGTAACACCTTGGTCATTAAAGGAAGAGGTGGGAATGCATATACTGTTAGAGAATTCCAGCAGAAGGAGAGAGCATCCACCTTCCATGCTTGTGGATGATGTGTCCTTGTGCAGAATTTTTTCAGATGGTGATTGAGGTGGGAGGCAAAAAAATCTATGTCCGGCCTTCCCCATGCTTGAGTGATTTGAACAAATATGTCTGGACGCAACATCCATTCGTGAGGGTCCAGGATGCTTCTGCTTAGGCTGTCCGCCAGAACATTGTCTTTCCCTGGTACAAACTGGGATTGCAGCTCTATGTTCAATTTCAGGGATGTTTCCCAGAGATTCATTGCCAGTCTGCAGAGAGGGTATGAATGGGTACCTCCTTGCTTGTTTATGTACCACATAACTGTGGTATTGTCTGTCCTTATTAGTAGATGGCCTTGATGTAGAAACTTTTTGAAGGCCTCGATCGCATGAATCACTGCCAGCATTTCTTTTTGATTGATGTGCAGATGCAATTCTTTTGGTGTCCATTGTCCTTGAATGCATCTGCCCGCCATGTGCGCCCCCCATCCATGGTCTGAGGCATCTGTTGTGATGGTTTGGCTTGTTTGAGGCTTGCTGAAAGACAGACCTTTGTTTTGATGGCTTGCTTGAGCCCACCACAGAAATTCCTTTTGAAGACATGGAATGAGTGGGATAATTGCTTCTAGGCTGTGGCTGTGTTGAGACCATAAACTTTTTAGATACAATTGTAGTTTCCTCATATGCAGCCTTGCCAGTGGAATCAGAAGAATGCAGGATGCCATGAAGCCCAGGGCCTGCAGGATTTTCCTTGCAGTCATCCGGGTTTGCTTTGTCAGATTTTTGAAATACTCTGGTAATTGCTCTTGTTTTTCTTCTGTGAGGAAAGCCATCTGTGAATTTGTGTCTAATTTGGCTCCTAGGAATATTATTTGTTGGGATGGTACGAGTCTTGATTTCTGAATGTTGACTGTGTATCCCAAAGCCTGTAGTAAATGAGTGACATAGTCCAAGTTTCTTATCAAGGCTTGTTTGCTGTCCGCTTGTATAAGGCAGTTGTCCAGGTAAGGGTATATTTGTATCCCCTGAAGTCTGCAATGTGCAATTACTGATGCCAGGCATTTCGTGAATACTCTGGGTGCAGTAGATAAGCCAAAGGGCAATGCTGAGAATTGATAATGCTCTGACCCTGCAAGAAATCTGAGGTATCGTCTGCAACTTTGTCTGATTGAGACATGCAGGTATGCCTCCTTGAGGTCCAGAGTTACCAGCCAAGACCCCTTGCCCAGCATGGGAAGGAGTTGCTGTAAGATCAGCATTTTGAATTTTGGCACGATGAGATAAGTATTCAGTGCGGACAAGTCCAGGATAGGTCTCCATTGCTTTTCTTTTCTTGGAACAAGGAACAGTCTTGAGTAAAATCCTTGGCCTTGTTCTTTTGGAGGAACCTTTTCTATTGCCTTCATTTGTAACAGCTTTGAAATTTGTATGAGTGCCTCTGCCCTCTGATTTGGTGGCAGGTTTGGCATGCCTTGCTTGTCTTGTTGGTAATGTATGGAAGAGGAATCTGTAGCCTTTGTCTATTATGTCCAGTATCCATTTGTCCACTGTAATATTGTGCCAATTTTCTGAGAATAAAGATAGCTTTCCGCCCAAAGGTGCTTCTAATTGAGCCCTGGTTGGCGGTATCAAAGTCAAGTCATTGAGTTTGTCCTTGTGGAGCAGTAGTAGATCCTGCACCACCTCTCTGGTTAGGAGGTTGCCATTGACGGCCTCTGTAGGAGCCCCGATATTGCCCTCTACCTCTTGCACGTCTGTTTTTACCTCTTTGAAACTTGTCAGTGTCTGGAAAGGACCAATTCTTAGAAGGCCAATTCCTGCTGAACCTCGGAGGTTGTACCTGGAGGAAATCTTTGACTGTTTGCACTAATTTAGCCTTTTCCTCTATTTTCTTTAATACCTCTCGTGCATTAGCACCAAATAGCTTTTGTTTTTCCAGTGGTGCATCCAGAAGCTTTACTTTAACATGATCTGGCAATGTTTGTTCCTTCAACCAAGCATGTCTATGTATGACAGCCCCTGTCATGGCTGCTCTACATGAAACTTCCAATGCATCATATCCACACTGAAGGAAATGGTTGCTAACCTGCTGTGTATTATGAACCAAATCCTGCAAAGCCTTTCTATCTAATGGTTCAGGAGAGGCCAATTTCTTCTGCAAATCATCTAACATGTACTCCTGATACTGAATCATATGAAATTGACAGCTTAATGCTCTCATAGAAAGGGTGGATGAAGTATATACTTTTTTGCCCCACCTTTCTAAAGCCCTAGAATCCCTATCTGAAGGTAAAGGATTCTTAGCAGTAGTGGTAACAATCCCTTTAGGCCCCTGAGAAATAGTTTCTGGATCAGCAGTATGGCCCTTGTATAGAAATTGATGTGTATCTGGAACCCTATAGTACCTGTCTGGCTTGACAGGGGCAGAAGGGAGAGAGTCTGGGGAAGCACTGGACTCGGAGTACACATCATCTAATACATTTAAAACCGGGGGTATAGCTAAGGGTCTATGCTGAGGTAACTTTAAAGATTGCCTTAACCTTTTCCTAGAGTCTGAGTATTCCTGGCCTTGCCATTGGAAATGTTCTCTCATAGAATGAAGCGTTTCCCCAAAAGAAAATTCCTCGGGAGGTGAAGCAGAGGGAATGGATTCCTCTGCATCAGAATCCTCGTAGGCTGGGAAGGCCTCCTCCTGGTAATCTGACTGGCCAGAATCAGCTGAGGCCTCATCAGAAGACTGGGGATCTACCTGCTCAACCCTAGGCCTTTTGTCAGAAGGCGGCTGAGAACCTATGTCTGGATGTGGCTGTGAGCCCCTGAATAAAAAAATAAGGTCTTCAGCTAAACTCAATATCTGTGAACCAGTGGAGGATCCCTGTGAAACAGTTTTAGGAGGGTGAGACTTAGCCTGTTTGGCAGCTTTAGCACGTGTGTAGGCCTTAATGGACATAGACACAGGAGGCCTGGCTGCCCCACGTGCTGGGGTAGTTTTATCCACCAAAATGGTGTCGGAAATTTCCTGGGCTTCGGTCTCCGAGGGAAATTCTAAAACCGGCACAGAGCTGGCCTCCGGTACCGAAGTCACCGGTAAAGCGGTGTCATCGGTTTGGAGCGGTTGTGTAACCGCCTCAGCAGAGACCGAGACACTCGCGGTAGGCCTGAGCGTGGTGTCGGTAGAGACCGCAGACCGCGTGTGTCGGTCCTTATCCTTCCATTTTTTAGGCAAATGTGCTGTCGGAAGCTCCGACGGCATGGTATAACAGAAACTTTCCCCAAAATAATCCTCTGCAAACTCTGCCCGACGCCTTAGAGTGCGTTTATTAAAGGAAGCACAGGCTGTACAGGCAGAGACGTCGTGGTCTGGGCCGAGGCAGGGTAAGTAGTAAGAGTGGAAATCCTTATGAGGTATTTGTTTTCCACAAGACAAACAATTATTAACTTTTACAGTTTTATCCGACATCGTTTGAGGCAAGAAAAGGTCCCCAACGGGGTACTTAGCTTTTTTGAAGACTTCGGTAGCTGAAATCACAGGAGCTGGCCGACCGGCACTTGCGAACTGCTTCTGCTTCGGGCACCGCGTGGCAAGAAAGACTGGAGAAGATGGTGTCGGCTGACGTTTTTATACCCCAGCCGCTCTGACGTCGGGGAGGAGGCGACCTCAGCCGACACCGGACCCAGACTTTGGAATCCGGCCGACCGAAGGGCTGCCTGAGGCAGGACAACCCATATGTCAGGACTGCAGTTGCATCCTTGAAGGACATCTGATCATGCATGTAGCCTGCTTTGAAGCGTAGGTATCTTCTGCAAGACCCCCTGATAGGGATGTGCAGGTTATGCTTCTTTTAAGTCTAGTGTTGCCAACCATGCATCCTTGCCTAACATAGGAAGCAGCTGGTGAAGATTCAGCATTTTGAACTTTGGAATCACCAGAAAGGTGTTTAGAATAGAAAGGTCCAAGATAGGACGCCATGTACTGCCTTTTCTGGGTACCAGAAAAAGTCTTGAATAGAAACCTTGTCCCTTTTCCTCTTCTGGTACCAACTGAATAGCCCCTATGTTCAACAGAGTGAGTATTTTGGGCCTCTGCCCACTGATTTGGGGGTAGATCTGGCCACCCGCTTGGTGTTGGTAACATGTGGAAATGAAATCTGTATCCTTGGGACACTATATTTAAAACCCATTTGTCCTGGGTAATGAGTTCCCAGTTTTTGGCCTGCAGATCAATCTTTCCGCCTAAAGGAGCATTCAGTTTGGAAGTGTTGGTAGCTTTAAAAGCAAGTTATTGAGACAGTTTTCCATAGGGGGGAGTCTTACTACTCCCAGGTTTGGGTGTGGAAACCCCCCACTGCCTAGTCTTCTGTATCCCTTGGGGCTGAAACCTGGGGTTTCTGCTGTGTCTGGGTTTGGCTTGCAAAGACCTGGAAGGGGCTGGAAAGGACCAACGTTTTGAGGGCCAGTGCCTACTAAATCTAGGAGGCTGAACTTGTAAGAAATATTTAACAGTTTGCATAGATTTAGCTTTATCTTCCATCTTTTTAAGAAATTCCTCAGCCTTGTTGCCAAACAGGCAGCCCTGATTTTAGGGAGCATCCAACAATTTAGCTTTAACATGATCAGGCAAACCTTGCTCCTTAAGCCAAGCATGCCTTCTGGGCACAGACCCAGTAACAGCAGCCCTGCAAGAGGCCTCTAATGAATCACATCCACACTGCAAAGTATGTTTTACAACCTGTTCAGCAGAATGTATTAAATCCTGCAATTCTTTGTTTTCAGCACAGTCAGGAATTATCATTTTTTGTTTAAACAATCCAATAACATGTTGTTGATACTTTAACATATGAAACTGGCAATTTAAAGCCCTAATGGCCAAGGTTGCAGAAGTTTAAACTTTCTTACCCCATCTATCTGGCGCCCTGGAGTCCCTATTAGAGGGAGTAGGGTTTTTAGCAGTAGAAGCCTTAATGCCCTTGGGTCCCTGTGAAACAGTCTCTGGATCTGCAACAGGCTTTTTAAAAAGGAACTTGTGAGAATCAGAAAAGTACAGTTTTGTACCTACCATAAATGTAGATGTCCGAACAGGATAGCATCTGCAGTCCTAACAAATGGGTTGTCCTGTCGTCAGGCAGCCCTTGATCGGATTCCAAAGTCTGGGTCTGGCCTCGGCTGGTGTCGCACTTCACCTGACGTCATCACTGCTGGTCTTCGGGTATAAAGGCATCAGCCGACGCCATTTTCCTCAGTGTTTCTTGACCCAGATGCCAGTTGCCCTCTTGGAAAGCTAAATTTTGGATAAATGCCAATGTTTCCACAAAGTAGAAGGCAAACACAAAAAATAGACATGTATGTACATATATACAAACAAATACACCATAAGAAATCCCCCCCAGCTAGCTATTAGGTGGGCAAATACCCTAGGAATACCACAGAGGGAAGGAGGTGGGTAATCCTGACTGCAGATGCTATCCTGTTCGGACATCTACATTTATGGTAGGTACAAAACTGTACTATGTCCTTCAAGGATGCATCTGCAGTCCTAAATGGGTAGAATACCATAGCCAAACTAGGGGAGGAGGAAGAAGGAATTATGGTGTAGTTAGGATCCCTTGCAAAACAGCAGTGGCAAACCCTGCTCGGGATCTAGAGTATAGAGGTAAGTTATAATGCTTGGCAAATGTATGCACGGAGGTCTAAGTAGCAGCCTCTATAATGTCCTTGGTAGCCACTCCTCGTAAGAAAGCTGTGGTAGTGGCTGTAGCCCTTGTAGAATGAGGCCTTATGTTCTGTGGAATTTGCTTTCCATGGTAGGAGTAACAGAATCTTATGCAATTTCCTATCCACTTGGAGATTGTCTGTTTTGAAATTGCTTTTCCTTCCCTTCCTGCTGCATATGCTACTAGAAGCTGGTCAGTTTTTCTATTGCCCTTGGTTCTGTCCAGGTAGTAGCGCAACTGTCTATGTACATCCAAGGTTTGCAGCAGTCTTTCCCCCCTATTCTGTGGATTGGGAAAGAAGGTAGGTAGGTGGATTGCCTGGTTTAGAGACACTCTGGATACCACCTTAGGCATAAATGTAGGATTAGTTCTCATGGACACTCTATCTTGATGGAAGATTAGGAAGGGTTGTACTGCCATTAAAGCCTGTAGTTCCGAAACCCTTCTTGCTGAAGTAATTGCCAGCAGGAAAGCAGTTTTCCAGGATAGGTGCTGTAGATCTGCTGTTGCTGCTGGTTCGAATGGAGGGAGTGTCAATTTTTCTAGCACAAAGTTCAAGTCCCATGCTGGTAATGGTGGTTTCCTTGGAGGTTTTACATTCTTGATTCCCCTCAGAAACTGCCTGAGTAGAGGATGTGAGAAGACAGGGGGATCGAAGCTGTATTCTGCAGAAATAGCTGATGCATGTATCTTGATGGAGGAGTAGGACAGGCCTGTATGGAGAAGCTCTGCCAAATACTCCAGGATGTTGGCAATATCTACCTTTGACACATCTTTCCCTCTTTCAGTACTCCAAATGGCAAACCTTTTCCATTTTCCTGCATAGTTCCTTCTTGTTGAAGGTCTGCGGGCCTCCAGGATAATGTCTTTAACCCTTTGGGATAAATCTGGGTTAGTTGCTCTTATGTAATGTTCCAGGCAGCCAGTTGCAGAGTTTTCAGGTTTGGATGCAATATGTTGTAGTTGCTCTGAGTTAACATCAAAGGAATCAGGGGTAGTGTCCACGTTTCCCCGAGACATGCTCCTCAGTAATGGATACCAATGTTGTCTTGGCCAATTTGGAGCTATCAGAATTATCCTTGGACGTTCCTCTTTGATTTTCAGTAGTACCTTGTGCATCAAAGGAAGAGGTGGAAATGCATATGCTGTCAGGCCTTTCCAACTGAAGGATAGGAGTCCACCTTCCAAGCAAGTGGGTGGTATGTCCTTGTGCAGAATTTCTTGAGCTGGTGATTGAGTGGGGATGCGAATAGGTCTATCTGTGGCATTCCCCATTTCTTTGTGATGGTCTTGAAGATGTCGGTGTAGCATCCATTCGTGAGCATCCGAGGTAGTTCTGCTTAACATGTCTGCTAGGATGTTTTCTTTTCCCGGTACAAATATTGCCTGTAACTGAATGTTGTAACTCAGAGCCATATTCCATAGGTCCAGAGCCATTCGGCATAGGGGTATGAATGAGTGCCTCCCTGTTTGTTGATGTACCACATGACTGTGGTGTTGTCTGTCCTTATCATCAATTGGCCTTCTTTGAGGAATGGTCTGAAATTCTGGATTGCTAGTTTTACTGCCAGCATTTCTTTTGATTTATGTGCAGGTGCAGCTGATCTGGAGTCCATAAGCCTTGAATGCACTTGTCCAGCATGTGGGCCCCCCAACCGAGGTCTGAGGCGTCTGTTGTGATGGTCTGGCTTGGTTGAATGCTGTGGAAGGACAAACCTGGGTTTGACCGGCATGCCTGAGCCCACCATAGGAACTCTTGTTTCAGGCATGGGATCAGTGGTAGTTCGTTTCTAAGCTGTGTCTGTGTTGAGACCATAGATTCTTTAGATACCACTGTAGCTTTCTCATATGCAGTCTGGCATGGGGAACTAGGATTATGCAGGATGCCATGAAGCCCAAGGCCTGCAGTACTTTTCTTGCTGTTAGTTTGTTCTGCTTTGTTAATGCCAAGAAGTAAAGAGGAAGTTGTTCTTGTTTTTCTGCAGTTAGGTATGCCATCTGTTTTACTGTGTCCAATTCTGCACCCAAGAATGTTCTTGTTTGGGATGGTATCAGTCTTGACTTTTTAAGTTGACTGTGTATCCCAGGGCTTGTAGTAAGCAAATGACTCTTTGTAGGTCTTGTGTCAGCTTGTTTTGGTTGTCCGCTTGTATCAGGCAGTCGTCCAGGTATGGATAAATTTGGATTCCCTGAAGTCTGCAGTAAGCGATTACTGATGCCAGGCATTTCGTGAACACTCTGGGCGCAGTAGATAAGCCAAAGGGCAATGCTGAGAATTGATAATGCTCTGATCCTGCAAGAAATCTGAGGTATCTTCTGCAATTTGGTCGTATGGGGACGTGCAGGTATGCCTCCTTGAGATCTAGAGTTACCAGCCAATACTCCTTGCCCAGCATGGGAAGAAGTTGCTGTAGGGTCAGCATTTTGAATTTTGGAACAATGATGAATGTGTTTAAAGCGGACAGATCGAGAATAGGTCTCCAACTTTTCTCTTTTCTGGGTACTAGGAAGAGTCTGGAGTAGAATCCCTTGCCCTGTACTGTAGGTGGTACCTTTCCACAGCTCTCATCTTTGTTAATTGAGCTATTTGTTTTGAGCTTCTGTCTTTTGATTTGGTGGTAGGTTTGGCATTCCTCTTTTTACTGGTAAAGTGTGGAAATGAAACCTGTAGCCTTGGTCTATAGTCTGCAAAATCCACTTGTCTCTTGTGATATAGTGCCAGTTTTTTGAAAATAAGGCTAACTTTCCGCCTAAGGGTGCTGCTATTTGTTCCCTGGTAGGCGGTGTTAGAGCCAAGTCACTGTGATTGTCCTGTTGCAGTGGTAGTGGTTGTATCTGTGCCTCGTTGGTTATTGCCTTGCCACTGGAGTCCCCTGTAGGCACCTCCTCTGGATTGATTTCTGCCTCTTGAACGCCTATTCCTGCCTCTCTGAGCTTTAGAGGAGTCTGGAAAGGACCAATTTTTGGAAGGCCAGTTCCTGCTAAACCTTGGGGGCTGAACCTGTAAGAAATCTTTAACTGTTTGTACAGATTTTGCCTTCTCTTCCATTTTCTTCATTACCTGTTGGGCAGGAGAACCAAATAGACTGACCTTATCCATAGGAGCATCTAATAGCTTTGCTTTAACATGATCCGGCAAGACCTGTTCTTTCAACCATGCATGCCTTCTTATAACTGTGCCAGTCATGGCTGATCTAAATGAAGCCTCCAGTGCATCATAGCCACATTTTAAAGAATGGTTACTAACCTGCTGAATGTTATTCACCATTTCTAGAACATATTTCTTATCTAAGGTATCATCAGAGGACAGTTTCTTAGTTAATTGATCAAGCATAAACTCTTGGTATTGGATCATATGAAACTGACAGTTCAAAGCTCTAGCTGAGAGAGTAGCAGAGGTATATACTTTTTTACCCCATCTCTCTAAGGACCTGGATTCCCTTTCAGAAGGAGAGGGTTTTGCTGAGGTTGAAGCTACTGCCTTAGGCCCCTGGGAAATAGTCTCAGGATCTGCAAAAGGAGCCTTGTATAAGTGGTGATGAGTGTCCGGGACCCTGTAAAACCTATCGGGCTTAGCAGGGGCAGGGGGTAAAGTGTCAGGAGCAGTGCAAGCATCATTGAATGCATCATCCACAACAGGAAGAACTGGAGGTATAGCTAAAGTCCTGTGTTGCGGTAAATGTAAAAAGGTCCTAAGCCTTTTTCTAGAGTCTGAGAAATCTTGTCCCTGCCATTGGAATTGCTCTCGCATGGCATGTAAGGTTTCCCCAAAAGAAAATTCCTATGGTGGAGAGGCAGAAGGAATCGATTCTTCAGCATCGGAATCTTCATAAGTAGAAAAAGGAGCCTCTGGATGGTCTGTATTGTCTGTATCATCAGAAGAGTCATCTGAGGACACTGGCTCAGGGGGCTCTGCTCTAGGCCTCTTTTCTGGGGGCTGAGAGGCCCTGTCTGGATGAGATTGAGATCCCCTTATTAAAGAGATGAGATCCTCTGCCAGAGTAAGCATTTGGGAACTGGAACTGGGCCTGTGAGAGGGGGGCTTAACAGGCACAGACTTAGCAGTTTTGGCTGCTTTAGCCCTAGCAAAGGCCTTAATAGACATGGCTGCAGGAGGCCTAGCAGCACCACGTGCTGGGGTAGAGACATCCAAAGGGATGGTGTCCGATAAATCTTGAGAAACCACAGTAGTAGGCAAAACTTCAGAGGCCGACTCAACTAGGGTAGAAGAGGCCTCGGTAGTAGTCATGGATTCGGCTGGAGATTGACCCGTTTGCTCGGTTTCGGCCGAAACCGAGACACTCGCGGTTTGCCTAGCCGTGGTGTCGGCCGAAATCGCGGACCGCGAGTGTCGGTCCTTTTCTTTGCGTTTCTTAACAATTTGAGTAGTCGGAGGATCCGACGGCATAATGTACGCAAAATCTGAGCCGAAAAACTGTTCAGCAAACTCCGACCGGCGCCTAAGCGTTAAGTCGGTTGAAGGAAGCACAGGCTAAACAAGCTGCTACGTCGTGGTCTGGGCCTAAACAAGGTAAGCAGTAAGAGTGGAAATCTTTATGAGGTATTTGTTTCCCACAAGTTAAACAGTTATTCACTTTTTCTGACATCGGCTGAGGCAAGAAAGAGTCCCCAACGGGTACTTAGCTTTATAGAAGTCTTGAAGTAGTATTCGGTAGTAGTAATCTCTGGATCTGACCGACCGGCACTTGCGAACAGCTTCTGCTTGGCGCCACGGCAAGAAAGACTGAGGAAAATGGTGTCGGCTGATGCCTTTATACCCGAAGACCAGCAGTGATGACGTCGGGTGAAGTGCGACACCAGCCGAGGCCAGACCCAGACTTTGGAATCCGGCCGACCGAAGGGCTGCCTGACGACAGGACAACCCATTTGTTAGGACTGCAGATGCATCCTTGAAGGACATCCCTGTAATATCGGTCAGGTTTTCTGGGAGCAGGAGGCAAAGAATCAGGGGCCAAACTAGATTCTGAAAAGGCACCATCAACAATGTCTAGTACAGGAGGTATAGCTAAAGGCCTATACTGAGGCATGAGTAAGAAATCCCTAAGCCTCTTTTCTGAATCATAACAATCCTGGCTTTCCCAGTGGAAATGCTCCCTTAGAGTATGTAAGGTCTCACCAAAAGAAAAATCCTCTGAAGGGGAAGCAGATGGAATAGAGTCCTCTGCATCAGAATCCTCATAAGTAGATAAGGGCAAATCCAGATCATCAGAAAAATCAGAATCCTGTTCAGAAGATTCATAAACAACTTCAGTTCCGAGTCTTTTAGAAGGGGGAGGTTGGCTTCCCCTGACCAGAGTTATAAGATCTTCAGCCATTCTTATAATTTGTTTTTTAGGCATAGAGGCCTGAGTATGCAGCCTGGGCGTCGGTTTCTTAGGCATGGTTCGAGATTTTGGCCTAAATGAAGAAGGAGGTGTCAGTTTAATATGCAAGTCCTTAGACCTGAATACACCCTCAGAATCTGCTGCCTGCACAGCGGCTCCAGACCCATTCAAGGCAGAGACATCCGCAGGTTCCACAGTTGAAGCATCTCGCGGCGTACTGGACTCCGAATGGGTCTCAGTAGAGGCCTGCGAGTCAGAAGTAGCGGGTATCAGGGGCTGCGAAAGCGCCTGAGTACCGGCGAAATGGCGACTGGCTTAGGAGAAGCGTCGTCGGCAGCTTTGGACTGCGGCGGCCTATCTCTGTTTTTATCTTTGTGTTTTTTCGGAATCCCAGTAGTCGGATGGTTAACCGATGACATTTCTGGATAATTAAACAGAGAACCGAAATATTTAGAAGCAAAAATATACTGATGACGGATAGTGCGCTGATTAAATAAAGCACAAAACTGACAACAAGGTATGCCGTGGTCAGGGCCTAGGCAAGGAATACAGTACGAATGAAAATCTTTGTGAGGTATTTGCTTTCCACAAGTAATGCAATTATTAACTTTTACTGACATCGGTAAGAAGCAAGAAAAAGTTTCCCCAACGGGGTACTTAGCTTTAGTTGAAGACTTCGGTTCTGAAGCTCAAAAACGAAGCCAACCGGCACTTGCAAACTGCTTCTGCTTTGGGCACTGCACGGCAAGAAAGACTGATGTAATGGCATCGGCTACATGCTTTATACCCCTGACATCATGGAAGAGGGGGCAGCGAACGACGCAGGACCCAAGACTTTTCTTAATCAGGCCAGCTGAGGGCTACTGCAAGCAGTTAACCCAAATGTATTGACTGCAACAGTGAAACACGAAAAACATCCAGGATTGCTACTTTTTCACTGCATTTTTTTTATTGACAGACTGGAACTCATCTGCTTTTACATTTTGTGGATAATTACCCTTAATCCTGCATTTAGTATTAGAGATGCATTATGGGAAAAATACTGAACCTGCTTTGTGGTTAGCATTCTGTGTGATCTTGATTACTCAAGTATCCTAGACAAGGTAAAAAGTACAGTTGTGTACAGTTACCATAAATGTAGATGTTCGAGCGTATTCACTGTTGCAGTCCTAACCAATGGGTTATCTGGCTCCCGGTAGCCCTCAATCGGCCAGAATATCAATACAAATGACATCAGCTGTTGTCGGTTGTAAAGGACATCAGGGCGTCCGATACAAAAGGAGGCAGCCGACATCACTTCTTCAGTCTTTCTTGCCATAACAATCAGAAGCCTCCAGAAAACAAGGCTTAGACTAGATTTAGCCTGTACCTTAGGAAAAGAGAAAAAAGGGGGAAAGAGGGAGGGAAAGCAGGACTGCAACAGTGAATACACTCGAACATCTACATTTATGTTAAGTGTACACAACTGTACTATGTTCATCGTGTTTCACTGTTGCAGTCCTAACTAATGGGTTGATTATCAAAGCCCAGAGAAAAGGGAGGAGGAACCAACAGAATCAAGGATTGGAGATAATGCCCTGCAGAAACCCCACCCTGGCATTTGAAAACAAAGACAAAGACAAATTATAATGCTTTGTGCAAGTGTGAACAGAAGACCAAGTGGCAGCTTCCAAAATGTCTTTAGTCGTTGCACCCCTTAAAAAGGCTTCAGAAGTGGAAGCTGCTCTAGTTGAGTGGGTCCTAACCCCTTGAGGAGGAACCTTGCCATGAAAGGAATAACAAACAGTAAAACAATGCAGCAATCCATTTAGAAATGGTTTGCTTAGAAATAGCCTTGTCCTGGGCTCCAAGGGCAAAGCTGACCAATAGCTGAGCTGATTTCCGAAGGTCTTTAGTCCAGATGAAACCTGAGCTGTCTATGCACATCAAGAGAATGTAGGATCCTCTCACCTCTATTTCGAGGATTAGGAAAGAAGGTAGGAAGGTGTATGGACTGATTAAGAGTCGGGCTAGAAACCACCTTAGCCATAAAGGAGGGGTTGGTTCTCAGAGAGACCCTATCTGCATGGAAAATAAGAAAAGGCTCCACAGCCATCAAAGCCTGCAGCTCCATAACCCTCCTTGCTGAAGTTATAGCCAAGAGGAAGGCAGTCTTCCATGAGAGAAACTTTAAATCTGCAGTGGCAGCTGGCTCAAAAGAAGGAAGACTTGAGTTTCTCTAGAACAAAATTAATATCCCAGGCTGGAGTAGATGCCCTTCTGGGAGGTTTTTAAGTTGCAGGCATCTCAGAGAAACATGGTCATCAGAGGATGAGAGAAAATGGGCTGTTCAAAAGAACTTCTTCTTCTTCTTCTTTCAGCTTTTCCCGGTTAGGGGTCGCCACAGCGGATTACCTTGTCCGCACATTGAATGGCAGTGGAGTTTTACGGTGTTGAGTTGCCAGCCCGGCGCCCAACCTTCCACAGAAGGCACACTCACACGCACACCTAGGGCCAATTTAGAGTGTCCAATCCACCTGCAGCATGTCTTTTGGGATGTGGGAGGAAACCGAGCACTGCGACCACAGGGAGGACATGCAGACTCCGCACAGAAGGCACCCCAGCCGAGGATCGAACCGGAGAACCTCTTGCTGTGAGGTGGCAATGCTAACCACTGCACCACCGTGGCCGCCCGGGCTGTTCAAAAGAACAATGAGCAGAAATGACTGAAGCATGGATCTTGATAGAGGAAAAAGAAAAACCACCCTGAAGCAAATCAACCAGGTATTCCAGGATCACAGGAAGGGTAGGCTGAGAAGAAGATTCCCCTCTAGCCTGCATCCAAAGAGAATCTTTCCCATTTGCCAGCATAAGACTTCCTAGTGCTAGGCCTCCTTCAGCACGTCAACCACCTGCTGAGACAGGGAAGAAGAATAGGATGGAGTCATACAATGAGCCAAGCTGCCAAATGGAGAGACTGAAGATGAGGATGTAGAACGTTTCCCCCTTCCTGAACCAAAAGATTTGGCCTCAGAGGAAGATGCCACGGAGGAAATTGGTAGAGAATACGAAGCAGTGGATACCACTGCTGCCTGGGCCAGAACGGAGCTATGAGAATAGTCCATGGTCGTTCGTCCCTGATCTTCAATAATACTCTGGGAAGAAGAGGAAGAGGGGTGAAGGCATAAACTGACAGCAGCGTCCAAGGGAAGGACAGACCATCCACTCTCCAGGCTCTGCTGTGATGCTGCCTGGTGCAAAAAGAGGTAGAAGATGGTTGTCTGGAGAGGAGAAGAGATCCACTTGAGGAGTGCCCCAACATTGAATGATGCTGTAAAAAAATGCTCTGTTCAGCTGCCACTCGTGAGAATCCAGGGTCTGTCTGCTCAACTGGTCTGCCAAAACATTGGGCCTTCCTGGAAGAAAATGAGCTAGGGGATGCAGGCCCATAGTTGCTGCTATGGTCCAAAGACGCATGCTCTGTCTGAACAAGAGGTAAGAATGAGTCCCTCCCTGCTTGTTGATGTACCAACATGACTGTGGTGTTGTCTGTCCTGTCAAGAAGGGTCCCTGGAGAAAGAAGATGCTTGAAAGCTAATAAAGCCTGCTGGACTGCCATCAACTCCTTTAAATTTATGTGCAGGTGCATCTGCTGGGCATTCCAATGTCCCTGTATGCATATGCCATGCAGGTGAGCTCCCCAGGCATAGTCCGATGCGTCTGTGGTAAGAACTTGAGTAGCCAGGGGTGGGCGAAAAGGCATGCCTTTGTTCTGTAGACAGGCTATTGCCCACCAAAGAAAAGTACAGTTTTGTACCTACCATAAATGTAGATGTCCGATAGGTATGCATCTGCAGTCATCACATATGGGTTGTCCTGCCTCAGGCAGCCCTTCGGTCGGCTGGATTCCAAAGTCTGGGTCCGGCGTCGGCTGATGTCGCCCCTTCCCAGATGTCACAACGCCTGGGGTATAAAAGCATCAGCCGACGCCATCTTCCTCAGTTTTTCTTGCCCCAGATGCCAGGTGCCCTCTAGGAAGGCTAAATTTGGAAAAAAGCAGTAAAAAATCCAAACATTTGCAAAAAAAAAATATATACATATATATACATATATATATATATATATATATATATATGTATAAACAAATACACCATAATAGATCCCCCAGCTAGCTAATAGAGAGGTAAGCACCCTAGGAGTACCACAGAGGGGAAGGAGGGAGGGTAAACCTGACTGCAGATGTATACCTATCGGACATCTACATTTATGGTAGGTACAAAACTGTACTATGTCCTTCAAGGATGCATCTGAAGTCATCACATATGGGTAGAATGCCATAGCCAATCTGGGGGTGGAGGTACTAGGAAAAGGATGGTGTAGCTAAGATACCCTGCAGGACAGCCGTAGCAAAGCCTGCTCTGGATCTGGAATATAAAGGTAAATTGTAATGCTTGGCAAATGTATGCACGGAGCTCCATGTGGCAGCTTCTAAAATGTCTTTTGTAGCCACCCCTCTTAAGAAGGCTGTGGAGGTGGCTGTGGCTCTCGTAGAATGAGGTCTAATGTTAGCTGGTACAGTCTTTCCATGAAATGAGTAACAAAAGCGGATGCAATTTCCTATCCATTTTGAAATTGTCTGTTTGGAAATTGCTTTTCCTTGAGTACCAGCAGCATATGCTACCAGCAGCTGGCCAATTTTTCTGAAACCTTTAGTTCTGTCCAAGTAGTAGCGCAACTGTCTGTGAATGTCCAGGGTGTGCAGCAGTTTCTCCACTTTGTTTTGTGGATTTGGGAAGAAGGTAGGCAAGTGAATAGCTTGATTCAATGAAACCCTGGATACCACCTTTGGCATAAAAGTAGGATTAGTTCTTAATGAAACTCTATCCTGATGGAAAATAATAAATGGCTGAACTGCCATGAGGGCCTGCAATTCCGAAACTCTTCTTGCTGAGGTTATTGCCAGAAGGAAAGCAGTCTTCCATGAGAGGTACTGTAGATCTGCAGATGCTGCTGGTTCAAATGGAGGCAGTGTTAGTTTTTCCAACATGTAGTTAAAGGTCCCAAGCAGGTAGAGGAGGTTTCCTAGGAGGTTTGATGTTTTTGATTCCCCTTAGAAACTGTCTTAGGAGAGGATGAGAAAAGATAGGAGGATCAGTATTGTACTCTGCTGAAATTGCTGAAGCATGTATCTTAATAGAAGAGTAAGATGGTCCATTGTGGAACATTTCTGCCAAATATTCCAGGATATGTGCCATGTTCATCATTGTCGCATCTAGGCCATTTGTGGTGTTCCAGATGAGAAATCTTTTCCATTTTGCTGAATATGCCTTCCTTGTGGAAGGGCGGCGAGCTTCCAGAATAATATTCTTTACTCTCTGGGATAGCTTATCCTGAGGAGGAGTCAAGGTATTCTCCACACTGTTAGTTGCAATGTTTTCAGGTTGGAATGTAGAGTTTTGTAGCTGTGCTGTGTCAGTAGAAGTGGCCATAGAGGTAGGGGCCATGGCTTCGTACGTGACAAGCTCCTTAGCAGTGGGTACCAGTGCTGTCTTGGCCAGTCCGGAGCTATCAGGATCACTTTTGGCTGCTCTGCCCTGATCTTCAGTAACACCTTGGTCATTAATGGAATAGGAGGAAATGCATACACTGTCAGGTTTCTCCAGCTGAAAGAGAGGGCGTCCACTTTCCACGCTTGTGGGTGGTATGTCCTTGAGCAGAATTTCTTCAGTTGATGATTGTGGGGGGATGCAAATAGATCTATGTCCGGGCTCCCCCAAGATTGTGTTATCTGTTGGAAAATGTCTGGGTGCAGCATCCATTCGTGTGCATCCATGATATTTCTGCTTAAGCTGTCCGCCAGTATATTGTCCTTCCCTGGCACAAACTGAGCTTGTAGCTGTATATTGAGTTTCAAGGAAAGATCCCATAGATTCATTGCCAGTCTGCACAGAGGGTAAGAATGGGTACCTCCTTGCTTGTTTATGTACCACATAACTGTGGTGTTGTCTGTCCTTATTAGTAGATGGCCTTGATGCAGAAAGAGTTTGAAGGCCTCGATTGCATGTATCACTGCTAGCATTTCTTTTTGATTTATGTGCATGCGCAGCTCCTTCCGTGACCACTGTCCTTGGATACCTCTGCCCTCCATGTCTGCTCCCCAACCTAGGTCTGAAGCGTCTGTTGTAATAGTTTGGGAGGTTTTTGGCTTTGTGAAGGTCACCCCTCTGTTGGACTGGCTGGCCTGAGCCCACCACAGAAATTCCTTGTGAAGGCATGGGATGAGTGGGATTAAAGTTTCCAAACTGTGACTGAGGCAAGAAAGAGTCCCCAACGGGGTACTTAGCTTTTGAAGTCTTCGGAGAGCGAAATTACAGGAGCTGGCCGACCGGCACTTGCGAACTGCTTCTGCTTCGGGCACCACGCGGCAAGAAAGACTGAGGAAGATGGCGTCAGCTGACGCTTTTATACCCCAGGCGTTGTGACGTCGGGGAAGGGGCGACATCAGCCGACACCGGACCCAGACTTTGGAATCCGGCCGACCGAAGGGCTGCCTGAGGCAGGAAAACCCATATGTGATGACTGCAGATGCATCCTTGAAGGACATCTCTGTCCACAGACTAGGAAGCAGAGGAATTATCACATCCAGGTCCTGTGTGTGTTGACAAGTGTTCTTGAGGTACCACTGCAATTTCCTCATATGCAGCTTTGCGTATTGAATCATGAGAATGCAAGAGGCCTTGAATCCCAAGGCTTGCAGGCACTTCCTTGCTGGGACAGTCTTGCCAAATCCTTGAAGTAAATTGAAAGAGTTGTCTGCTTCTCCTGGGTGAGATATATCATCTGGGCAGCTGTGTTCAGACTCGCTACCAGGAATTTAATCTCTTTGGATAGTACCATTTTTGATTTTTCCACATTGAGAGTGTAACCCAGAGAAGTGAGAAGAGTCATCACAAATTCTAGATCCTTTAGCAGCTGTTCCTGAGAATTTGATTGAATTAAACAGTTGTCCAAGTATGGATAAATCTGAATTTTCTTTTGCCTGCAAAAAGCAATGGACTTGAGCCAGGCACTTTGTGAAAACTTTGGGAGCAGTAGATAAACCGCAGGGCAGATAACTGATAATGTTGCTTGCCCACCCTGAAACAAAGGTATTGCCTGCAACTTTCTCCAATAGGGATGTGCAGACAAGCGTCTTTGAGATCCAGTGTTACCAGCCAGGAATCCTTTTCTAACATTGGCTGTAACTGATGCAGAGTGAGCATTCTGAACTTTTTAATTAATTATCAAGAAAAAGTGTTCAGGATTGATATATCCAGGATAGGACGCCAGGTGCCTTCTTTTTTTGCAACTAGGAAAAGTCTGGAATAGAATCCCTGGCCTACTTGCTGAGCAGGAAATGATTCTGTTGCTCCCAGATGTAACAGAGACATAATTTGCTTTTCTACTTCTGCCCTTTGATTTAGAGGAGCGTCTAGGTATCCTTTGGGTACTGGAAAGGTGTGTAAAGAAAACTAGTGCCCTAGGAATACAGTTCTGAGTGCCCATTTGTCGTCCGTGATGGTGGCCCAAACATTTGCAAACAGGGCCAACCTTCCCCCTAAAGGACTCTCCGGGCAGGAAAAAACAGACAGACATTGGACAGAGTCATTGAGAATGTTTAGACTGAGATGCGGCTGATGATGAGGTTTAGAACTTCCTGCTTTGGAAGAGGAAGCCTGCCAATGCTTAGACCTTTGAGGCTTGCCCCCTAGAAGATTTGTAACCTCTAGTCCTAGATCGGCTCTGCTTGCTTATCAGGGAACGTCCAACTCTTAGAAGTGTAATTCTTGCTAAAGTGAGGAGGCTGAACTTGCAGAAAGTCTAACGGCATAGACTCGGCCTTATCTTCCATCTTCTTGAGCATTTCCTCTGCTCTGCTGCCAAAAACATTGTCCTTACACAAAGGTACATCTAAAAGCTTAGCCTTAACAGGCTCTGGTAGGGGCTGCTCCCTCAGCCAAGAGTGCCTTCTAATAACAGAGCCAGTAGCTGTAGCCCTACAGGAGGCTTCTAGAATGTCAAAACCACAATGTAAAGAATGCTTATTGACTAGACTGGCAGAATTCAGCAAATCCTGCATATCCTTACTCTCCGCCAACTGAGACACACCAGCCATCCTAGATTTAATAGCTTTCAAGGTGTGCAGCTGGTACTTCAACATATGAAAAAGACAATTAGTAGACCTAATAGCAAGAGTGGCAGAGGTATAAACCTTTTTACCCCATCTATCTAGGTTCCTGGATTCCCTGTGAGAAGGAACAGGATTTTTAGTAGGCCTTAACTCCTTTAGGGACTTGAGAAATAACCTCTGGATCAGCCAACGGATTCCTGAAAAGAAACAAATGAGAATCAGGAACTCTATAGTACCTGTCAGGTTTCCTGGGAGCAGGACAAACCGAATTTGGAGTTAAGGAATTTTCCAGAAAAACATCAACCACTTCCAACACAGGAGGAATAGCCAAATGCTTATGCTGAGGCAAATCCAAAAACTCCATAATCCTTTTCTTAGAAATGGGGTAATCTTGACTTCCCATTTAAAATGTTCCCTGAGAGTATTTAAAGCATCAACAAAACCAAAATCTTCTGGAGGAGAAGCAGAAGGGATGGACTCCTCTGCATCTGAATCCTCAAAAGGAGAGAAAGCTTGAGAAACTTCTTCATTCACAGAAATATTAGAAGTATCTGAACCTGAAAAGGACAAAGCCTCAGGAGAAACATCCCTACCCCTTTTTGAAGGAGGAGGCCTGTGAACCCCTAATAAGAGTCAAAAGGTCATCAGCCATTTTAACCATTTGAGAATGAGGGGAATGAGAGGAAACTGAAGCCTGCTTCTTCACAGGCTTACGACTGGAAGAATTACCTGCAAGTCTAAAGGACTCGGGAGGCCTGGCAACCGCTGAAGTTGCAGCCAATGTCGTCGGTATAAGCTTGCTGTCTGAACGAAGAACTGAGGTCTCGGACACCGGAGCCAGCTTTGCGGCTTCAGATCCAGCTGAAGAGGCAACAGGCGGAAGGTTAGAAGTCAAAATGGACGCCGAAGGCCCGGGGACTTCAGAAATGGTCTCAACCAAGGCCTGCAGTTGAAAATCTGTGGGCTACAGAGGCTGCAAAGGCGCCTCACTGGCTACCGCATGAATGATGACCAACGTAACATCATCAGAGGACTTGACCTTCGGAATCCTGTCGCAGCCCTTATCCTTACACTTCTTGGGGATATCCGAAGCTTGAAGACCAGCGGACGCCATACTGACAAACTTAGATCAAACTCCAAAATGCTTAGCTAAAAGCTTAGCCCGATGGCGAATAGTACGCGGATTAAAGGAAGCACAAAGATCACAATTAGGAATGTCATGGTCAAGGCCTAGACAAATAATACAATAGGAATAAAAATCTCTACGGGGAATCTGCTTTCCACAGTTACGACAATTATTAACCTTTTCTGACATTCGTTAAGGCAAGAAAAGAGGATCCCCAACTGGGTACTTAGCTGTAGTTGACCTGAACTTCGTAGTCGGAAACACAAACGGTAAACTGCCGACTGGCACTCCTGCAACGAATGCTTCTGCTTCGGGCTCCGTGGCAAGGAAGACTGAGGAAGTGACGTCGGCTGCCTCCTTTTTTATCAGGTGCCCTGACGTCCTTTACAACCGACGACAGCAGACGTCATTTTTACTTACCTTTGGTATTCTGGCTGATCGAGGGCTACCGGGAGCTGGAAAACCCATTGGTTAGGACTGCAACATCTGGCAGCAGTGGAGAGTAGTCAGTTTTGGACCACATCTCAAGTTGTGCAAGTTCCTAGCAGGGATAAAAATACTTTTGGTGCATCCCAGGAATAGCAGAAACTGTAGACGTTTTCTCACTTGGCATTCAGAAGGTAATGTGAAGTTATACCGCAACTTCCTTGAGCTGCTAAGTTTTGGCGATTTAACTAATGGGTACAAAATTAATTTCCATAAGGAATTCCTATTATGTAAATTTAGTTTTTGGACTTGCAACTTCTACAATAAAGTATTCCAAAAGTCACTCACTGGACTTTCTCAACTAGGTGCAGTCAACTATGATGTGGTACTGGAACCACTTTCATACTCTGAATACAAAATGTCTGATGTTAAATGTTATTTACATATTTTGCATAATGACAGATCTGATGAGCATATCAACTATCATCAACCTGGGTTCTTTCTGGCTGGTGTGATTCTCAAACAATCTGGAAATAAATCGCTCATTGATCAGTATATTTCTTGGCATTTTAACCTTTCAGAGTTCTGCATTGTCTTAATTTTGCCTGACTGAATTATTGCTTGCCTGACTGAATTATTTTATATATCTTCTGGCATTGTTTTTTGTTGCTCATCTGTCCTGAAACTGTTTTGTTCCCCCTCCCTCCCACCCTATTCCTGTAGAGTTGTTATAGTTGGTGGCTTTGCAGTTGCCCGCCCCAACTGTAAATTTGATCTGGGACACCCCTCCCAGTTTGGTGTTTACTCAATACAGAGAGAGCATTTGAGGAGGCCAACCCACTTAGGTTCTTAATCTCTGCTCCTCCTTCCTCTCCTCTCTCCTTGTACTTTACTAAAAAAAAAAAATTGTACTTTATTTTGCTTTTACCTCTTATTAAAAGTACTCAATTGCATTTATTCTGCTGCATTTATTACTGCTTGGTAGTAGCATGATTAAATTGTAACGGTTATTCTAAGCCTTTCGGTTTAAGCACTTGGGCTTCAGACCAGTTGTTTTACATTAAGAAGGTTTGTGGTCTGCACTGTTGTGGCAGGACAGGTAGGTTACATCCTTCTAAGTTGGGAATTGCTGACTGAAGGCTCAGTGTCTATTATTCTAAAAGTGTATTAGCTCTGGTTTAAGCACTTAGGCTTCAAGCCAGTTATTTTACATTAAGAAGATTTGTGGTCTGCACTCTTGTGGGAGGAGAGGTTAGATTCTGCCCTTCTGAGCTGGGAATTTCTGGTTAAAGGACTATTGTGCCTGCTTATCTGAACTGTTTCTTTCTGAAATTGGTGCGCCTTGTTTGCTGTAGCATGTAGCATAGACTAGATTTAGGCATGCTGAATCTAGCTTTGTTTGTATAACTTGAGCACTAATCCAGGCCATCTTTTTTTGGAAAAGGTTCCCCTGCACCCTAGTTAGTGGCAGGAGTGTGCAGTTAGAACTTTTGATTGAAGACTGCTGGAACAGGGCCCAATTTTGAGCTTTTTTACTGGTTAATTTGGGTAATTTGTTTAAATCAGTTTGCTCGTTTTCTATTGTTATATAAAAAAATTGCACTTTATTCATCTGCTTTTATTGTATTTGTGTTTCTTCCTACTTTACTGTATTTATTCTGCTGCATTTATTACTGCTTGTTAGAAGCCAGATTAAACTGTAACAGTTATTCTAAGCCTTTGGTTGAAGCGGGCTTCAGACCAGTTGTTTTACATTAAGAAGGCTTGTGGTCTGCACTGTTGTGGCAAGACAGGTAGCTTACATCCTTCTATGTTGGGAGTTGCTGAATTATTATTCTAAGAGTGTATTAGTTCTGGTTTAAGCACTTGGGCTTCAGGCCAGTTATTTTACATTAGGAAGGTGTGGTCTGCACTCTTGTGGAAGGTGAGAGTAGATGCTGCCCTTCTGAGCTGGGAGTTTCTGGTTAAAGGCTTACTATGCCTGCTTATTTGAAATGTTTCTTTATGAAATTGATAAGCCTTGTTTGCTGTAGCATAGACTAAATTCAGACCTGCTGAATCTAGCTTTGTTTGTATAACTTTAGCACTAATCACTAATCCAGACAATCTTTTTGTGGAGTAGGTTCCCTTGCACCCTAGTGGCAGGAGTGTGCAGTTAGAACTTGCCTAATCGAAGACTGCTGGAACGGGGCTCAATTTTTAGCTTTTTATTGGTTAATTTGTTTAAATCGGTTTGCTCATTTGCTACTGTTATATTAAAAAAAAACACTTTATGCATCGCCGCTTAGCTAGGGTTAAACTATTCCTGGCGCCATAAAGTCTGCTCTTCAAATTTTCCCTTAGAACTAGCCAGTTGTTTTAGTTTTAACACTCAAATCTGTTTCTTTGAGCTCAGCACTTATTTAGAACTCATTGCAAGCACTCAATAAGCTACAAATTACTACAGCACTCAACTTTCCTCACTTGTCTAGAGGAAAACAGTTTTTAGTACTTAATAAATAAGCACCTATCCAGACATGTCTATGGGTCAGCTCCCAGTGTTTTCTCCTGTCTACCTGATGAATCTAGGCATCTTGGGGCAATGCAGCAATTGCCTCATGTACACAGACAAAGTACAGTTGTGTACACTTACCATAAATGTAGATGTTAGAGTGTCTTCACTGTTGCAGTCATGACTGTAGGGTTCTCCCCTGCCGGCAGGCAGTCCTCGGTCGGCCAGAATCCCAAAGTCTGGGTCCGGCGTCGGCTGCTCAACCATGCTCCCTGACATCAGAGCGCCAGGAGTACAAAGCTGACAGGCGACGCCATCTTCTCCAGTCTTTCTTGCCCCAGATGTCATGAGTCCCAAAATGAAAAAGGTCCCATATCCTTTGCAAATACACCTCAGAAGAATGGTGAAAAACGGAACCACACAAAAGTAAAAACAAGAGGGGAATAGGAGGGAGGGAAACCCAGACTGCAACAGTGAAGACACTTGAACATCTACATTTATGGTAGGTGTACACAACTGTACTATGTTCATCGTGTTTCACTGTTGCAGTCATGACTGTAAGGTAGAATCCCAAAGCTGAGAGAAAGGGAGGTGGTCATAATGAAGAAGGGGTGGCTAAAAGGCCCTGCAAGACTGCAGAGGCAAAGCCTGCCCTAGACTTAGAGTAGAGAGGTAGATTGTAGTGCTTAGAAAAAGTATGCATTGAACTCCAAGTTGCAGCCTCCAAAATGTCCTTGGTAGGAACTCCCCTGAGAAAAGCCGCAGAAGTGGCAGCAGCTCTGGTGGAATGAGTCCGTATACTCCCTGGGATTTGCTTTCCATGGTGAGAATAACAAAATCTGATTCCATGAGCAATCCATTTAGAAATGGTCTGTTTTGAAATGGCTTTATCTTGGGAACTTGAAGCATAAGAAACAAACAATTGCTCTGATTTCCTGATGTCCTTGGTTCTGTCCAGGTAAAAACGCAGTTGTCTGTGTACATCCAAGGAATGTAAGATCCTTTCCCCTTTATTTTGAGGAGTGGGGAAAAAATAGGCAAGTGGGTAGTCTGATTTAAAGCCACTTTGGAGACCACCTTCGGCATGAAGGTAGGATTAGTCCTCAAAGGCACACTGTCTTGATGAAAAATAATATAAGGCTCCACAGCCATAAGAGCTTGTAACTCTGAAACTCTCCTGGCAGAGGTTATGGCTAACAAAATCGTGGTCTTCCAAGATAAAAACTTGATATCAGAAGAGGCGGCAGGTTCAAAAGGAGGTAAGGTCAGTTTTTCCAAAACAATAATGGTGATCCCAAGCAGGAATGGGAGGAGATCTAGGAGGTCTTAAGTTCTTAGCCCCCCTGAGAAACTTGTTTCATGAGCTGGTGGGAAAAGATTGTATTATAATGAGCAGAAATAGCAGAGGCATGAATCTTAATGGAAGAGAAAGAGAGGCCCTTATGTAAGAGATCTGACAAGTAAAGTAAAATTAAAGGAACGTTTGGAAGAAGAGGATCAGAATCCTGAGCCTGCATCCAAGAACAAAACCTTTTCCATTTTTCTGCATAAGATTTTCTAGTACTAGGATGTCTGGCTTCCAAAATGACATCCATAACCTGCTTGGGTAGGAGAGAAATCAAAGGCCCTGGATTAGCCAAGGCCGCCAGGCTGAGAGTTCTGACATGAGGGTGTAGAACCTGACCCTGATGCTTAGACAGAATGTTCGGAGACTGAGGTAAAACCCAAGGGGGTTGCAGACATAGGTTTTTTAGAGTTGGGTACCAAAACTGTCGAGGCCAATTTGGGGCCAGCAAAATTATCATCTTGGGCTTGTCCTGCTTTATCTTTAGTAATACCCGTGGAAGAAGAGGAAGAGGCAGAAAGGCATATCCCGAAAGGTTCCTCCAACTGAATGATAGGGCATCTACTTTCCAAGCTTCTTTGTGGAAAGCCCTGGTGCAACAATTCTGCAGTTGATGATTGAGGTGGGATGCAAAGAGGTCTATGTGAGGACATCCCCAGACTGCTGTTATCATCCTGAATATTTTGGTGTCCAGCATCCATTTGTGTGGATCTGAAAGGTTTCTGCTCAGACTGTCTGCTAGGAAGTTTAGCTTCCCTGGTAGAAACTGAGCTTGAAGGTCCAGATTGCAAGCTAGAGCTGTGTTCCATAAATCCATGGCTAGTCTGCAAAGGGGGTAGGAATGAGATCCCCCTTGCTTGTTTATGTACCACATAACTGTGGTGTTGTCTGTCCGTATTAGTAGCTGTCCTGGATATAAAAGATTCCTGAAGGCCAGTAGAGCTTCCTGGCCGGCTAATATTTCCTTTAAATTGATATGCAGGTGTTTCTGATCCTTTGGCCAAAGGCCCTGCAGGCAGTTGCCCTGAAAATGGGCTCCCCAAGCATAATCCGAGGCGTCCGTAGTTAGAATCTGAGTGGCAGGAGGCAGACAGAAGGGTTTCCCTTTGTTTAGAGTATGCCCTGGACCACCAAAGAAATTCCTTTTGTAGGCAAGGCAGGACGGAGATCATTATGTCTAAACTGTGGCAATGCTGAGACCATGCACTTTTTAGGTACCACTGTATTTTCCTCATGTGTAGTCTTGCATATGGTACGAGAAGGATGCAGAAGGCCATGTAACCCAGAGCCTGCAGGAATCTCCTTGCAGATAGCTGAGTTAAAGTTGCCAAGGTTTTAAAAGTTGAATCCAGCTGCAACTGTTTTTCAGATGTTAGAAATGCCATCTAGGTTGTGGTGTTTAGAAGAGCATCCAGAAAAGTTATCTGTTGTGAGGGTGTCAAATTTGACTTTTTTATGTTTACAGAAAAACCCAAGAACTTGGAGGTTCTGAACAAAATCTAGATGCTGGAGTAAGACATCCTTGCTGTCTGCCTGAATTAGACAATCGTCCAGATAAGGGTAAATTTGAATTCCCTTGAGTGTGCAGTAAGCTACTACTGGAGCCAGGCGCATTTGGTGAAGACCCTGGGCGCAGTAGACAATCCAAAGGGCAGTGCAGAGAATTGAAAGTGCCTCGATCCGGCCTTGAACTGGAGATATCTTCTGCAATCCTGCCTGATGGGAATGTGTAAATACACCTCCTTTAAATCCAAAGTTACCATCCAAGCATCTGTGGACAGCATTGGAAGTAGCTGCTGTAGGGTAAGCGTCTTGAATTTTGGAATCTCTAGAAAGGTGTTCAAGACTGACAGATCCAGAATGGGTCTCCATGAGTTTTGCTTCCTGGGGACTAGAAAGAGTCTTGAGTAAAAACCTTGTCCCATCTCTGAAAGTGGAAACAGTTCTATGGCCTTCATAGCCAAAAGAGCTTCCACCTGGTTTAAGGCCTCTGTCCACTGATGTTTTGGAAGGTCTGGCCATCCGCTTGGTCTTGGCAGGGTATGAAAATAGAATTTATAACCTCTTAGAGCTACATCCAGAACCCACTTGTCTTGGGTTATACGAGTCCAATTTTGATAAAAAAGAGAGTTTTCCTCCGAGAGGGGCTTCCAGGCAAGAAGTCCCTGCAGCCCAACAGAGGGAGTCATTGAGTTTGTTTCCTATGAGTCTGTGACCTGTCCTCTCCTCCCTTAGGGGTGAAAGCAGTCCACTATCTTGGTTTATAAGAACCTTGTGTTTGAGGCCTTCCTCTGGAGCATCTATATCTACCCCTCTGAGACCTGTCGGAAGTGGGATAGGACCAATTTTTAGAAGGCCAATTTCTGCTAAATCTTGGTGGCTGTACTTGTAAGAAATCTTTAACTGTTTGCATGGATTTCACCTTATCCTCCATCTTTTTAATCACTTCAGCTTTTGATCCAAACAAAACATTATGTTGAAGAGGAGCATCCAATAGTTTAGCTTTCACTTGTTCTGGCAAATTTTGTTCCTTTAGCCATGCATGCCTTCTAATGACTGTGCCGGAGGCAGCTGCCCTACAAGAAGCCTCCAAGGCATCAAATCCACAGTGTAAACCATGCTTTCCAACTTGCTCAGTGGCATGCAATAAGTCATGTATTTCTTTATCATCTGCACAGGCAGAAATGGAAGTAAGCTTTTGTTTTAAAACAGACAAGAGAAATTGCTGGTATTTCAGCATATGAAACTGACAGTTTAAAGCCCTGATGGACAAAGTAGCAGAAGTGTACACTTTTTTGCCCCATCTTTCTAAAGATCTAGAATCCTTTTCAGTGGGAATGGGATTTTTGGCAGAAGTGGCCTTAACCCCCTTAGGGCCCTGAGAAATGGTTTCATGGTCAGTAGAAGGGTTTTTGTATAAAAACCGGTGGGAATCAGGAACCCTGTAATATCTATCTGGCTTGACAGGAGCAGGAGGAAAAGAGTCGGGTTAAATTACCCTCCGAAAAAGCATCATCCACAATATCCAAAACAGGAGGAATAGCCAAGGGTCTATGTTGGGGGAGAAGAAGAAAATCCCTTAATCTTTTCTTAAATTCTGAATACTCCTGTCCTTCCCAGTGGAAGTGTTCCCTCATTTCATGCAAAGTTTCCCCCAAAAGAAAAATCCTCAGGGGGGAGAAGCTGAGGGAATAGATTCCTCAGCATCAGAATACTCATAAGGAGAGTAAGAATATTCCTGGTCAGAAGAGGAAACTGAAGAAACAGAAGCCTGATCAGAGGAATCATAATAAACATCCTGTCTTGGCCTTTTATCTGGAGGGGGATGTGAACCCCTAATCATAGTAAGTAAATCCTCCGCCATCTTGAGTAACTGTTTCTGTGACTTGGGGGCCGGTTCAGAAGAGGCCTGTGATGTAGTCTTTGATTTAGCAGGAGTCTTTGCCTTTGTCTTTTCCTTTATTATAAGCTGAGTAGGCCTGAAAACCCCTTCGGAAGCCGGTACCTGCACAGCGGCTCCGGACCCATCCGAAGGAGCATTGTCTGAAGGTCCTGCAATAGAGATATTTAAAGGCCTTGTTGGCTCCTCATGAGAGTCCATTTTGGCCATCGGTTCTGAAATAGCTGACGACAGGGGCTGCAAAAGCGCTTCACTGACGACGGCCGAACCTGAAGCTGGCTCCGCTTGTGCGCTATCATCAGATTTGGACCTCGGAGGCCTGTCTTTATCCTTGCGACATTTGTGAACTCCGGTAGTCGGAACCGTATCCGATGACATTTTGTAGTTAAAGCGCCTACAGAAGTAATGAAAGGCAAAATCGTACCTTCGTTTAACCGTACGTTGATTGAATCTAGCACAAAACCGACAAAGTACAGTTTTGTACCTACCATAAATGTAGATGTTCGAAGATCCACATTGCTGCAGTCCTTACACTTGGGGTAGTCCGCTGTCCTCGGTCGGCCCGAATATCAAAGTATAAGGCTGACGTCGGTCAAGGCGCATTTGACTGACATCAGGACGTCAGGGTACAAATGCGCATGACCGACGTCATATCCTCAGTCTTTTCTTGCCCCAGATGTCAGAAGACCCTAAAAATAAAGGTCAAAACCAAAAGACAGCAAACAAACAACCTACCACCCTTGCACTAATTATATGTACAATATATACAATATACACAATATTTACAACCCAAGCCACACAACCACCTCTAACTACAGAGGGGACGGAGGGAGGGTAAATTGGACTGCAGCAATGTGGATCTTCGAACATCTACATTTATGGTAGGTACAAAACTGTACTATGTTCTTCATCTCACATTGCTGCAGTCCTTACACTTGGGTAGAATCCCAAAGCAGAGGTAAGGGAGGATGGTCAAACTATAAGGAAGCAGGAGCTGCCAAAATGCCCTGCAAAACAGCAGTGGCAAAACCAGCCCTGGATTTAGAGTAAAGTGGTAGGTGATAATGCCTAGAGAAAGTATGCACTGAACTCCAAGTAGCTGCCTCCAAAATATCCTTGGTTGCCACCCCCCTCAAAAAGCTGTCAGTGGCAGTAGCCCTAGTGGAATGAGGCCTAATCCCAGCTGGAATCTCCTTACCATGATGGGAATAACAGAAAGCAATGCAAAACCCAATCCACTTAGAAATAGTTTGTTTTGACACAGGCTTGCCCTGAGAACTCAAAGCAAAAGAAACAAATAACTGCTGAGACTGCCTGAACCCTTTAGTTCTGTCCAAATAATATCGCAACTGCCTGTGTACATCTAAAGTGTGCAAAATCTTTTCCCCTTTATTTTGGGGATTTGCATAAAAAGTAGGCAAATGAATAGTTTGGTTTAAAGCCACACTAGAAACCACTTTAGGCATAAAGGAAGGATTAGTACGTAAAGATACCCTATCCTTATAGAAAATTAAGAAAGGCTCAACCGCCATAAGGGCCTGCAATTCAGAAACCCTTCTTGCAGAAGTAATGGCCAACAAAAAGGCAGTCTTCCATGATAAATATTTCAACTCAGTAGTAGCTGCAGGCTCAAAAGGTTGTAGAGTGAGTTTCTCCAACACAAAATTGAGATCCCAAGCAGGAGTAGGAGCTCTACGTGGGGGTCTTATATTCTTTGCCCCTCTAAGAAATTGCTTGAACAAAGGATGAGAAAACAATGGTGGGTCACAGTCATAGTGAGCTGAAATTGCTGCAGCATGAACCTTAATAGAAGAGAAGGACAAACCTTTGTCCAGTAACTCAGTAAGATATTGAAGAGCCACACTTAAATTAGGCTCAGAAACATCAAAATCCTTTGCTGCACTCCAAAATAAAAATCTCTTCCATTTATCTGCGTACACTTTCCTTGTACTAGGCCTTCTAGCTTCCAAAATCACATTCAAAACTTGTTGTGGAAGTTGAGACCCTCTATGGTTCAAAACAGAATATGCCAGGCTGTTAGGTGAAGAGAGTGAAGTTTGACATTGAGCAAATGACTGTCCTCCTGGGACAACAGGTGTGGAATCGAAGGCAAAGGCCATGGAGGCATCCGTACCAGACTTCTCAGTAATGGGTACCAGTGCTGTCGAGGCCAATCTGGAGCTATTAAAATCATCCTTGGCTTGTCCTGTCTGACCTTTAGAAGTACCTTTGGGAGGAGAGGCAGAGGTGGAAAGGCATACACATGAAGATTGCTCCAATTGAAAGAAAGAGCATCCACTTTCCAAGCTGTGGGATGAAACCTTTTGTGCAAAACTTTGGCAGCTGATGGTTTAGTGGAGAAGCGAACAGATCTATGTCTGGAGTTCCCCATGACACTGTCAATTTCTGAAATACATGAGGATCCAATTTCCACTCGTGGGGATCCATAATTGCCTGCTCAACACATCTGCTAAGGAGTTCTGTGCTCCGGCAGAAACCTTGCCTGAAGATTGAGCTGTAAACTGAGAGCAGTCTCCCACAAAATCATTGCTTGCCTGCATAGAGGATAAGAATGTGTTCCCCTTGCTTGTTGATGTACCACATGACAGTTGTGTTGTCTGTTAGAATCAACACCTGCCCTGGAAGAAGTAAATCCTTGAAAGCTATTAATGCAAACTGGACTGCTAACATCTCCTTCAAGTTGATATGTAGATGTTGTAGTCTGGCAGGCCACTTGTCTTGTATCCACTTTCCATTTAGATGAGCTCCCAAGCTTTGTCTGAGGCATCTGTCGTTAAAATCTGACTCGCCTCTGGCCGGGTCACAGAGAGTCCCTTGTTTAGGTGACATTCCTGAGCCCACCACAAAAATTCCTTTTGAATGCAAGGTATTATTTGAATGACAGTGTCCAGATCCTGGCAGTGCTGTGTCCATACATTTTGAGATACCATTGCAGCTTCCTCATATGCAGTTTGGCATTGGGAAGCACCAGAATACAAGATGCCATGAACCCTAAGGCTTGAAGGACTGTCCTTGCATTCAGCCCGGACTGATGAGATAGTTGATGGAAGTAAAGGGAAAGATTCTTTTGTTTGTCCGGGGTCAAAAAGGCCATCTGGGATGCTGTATTCAGTCTTACACCCAGAAAGCACATGTCCTGAGAGGGTACTAGACTGGACTTTATTTCGTTCACAGAATACCCCAGGCATCTTAGCACTGCTATCACATATTCCAAATGATGAAGAAGCTCGTCCCTGCCTTGAGCCAGAATCAGGCAATCGTCCAAATAAGGATAGATCTGTATTCCTTTTAGCCTGAAGAAAGCTATCACTGGAGCCAGAACTTTCGTGAACACTCTGGGCGCAGTAGATAAGCCAAAGGGCAATGCAGAGAACTGATAGTGAGAAATCCCAGCTCGAAAACGCAGATACTTCCTGCAACTTAGTCTGATAGGAACATGAAGGTAAGCTTCCTTGAGATCCAAAGTTACCATCCAATGATCTCTGCCCAGCAGAGGTAAAAGCTGTTGTAACGTCAACATTTTGAACTTGGGAATGTCCAGATAAGTGTTGAGGATAGATAAATCCAAAATTGGTCTCCACGTGTTCCCCTTCTTTGGTACTAGGAACAGGCGAGAATAAAATCCTAGGCCCACTTCTGGCATAGGGACTGGCTGTATGGCCCCTATTTGGAGTAACAGAGAAATTTGCTTGTGAGCCTCTATTCTTTGTTGAGGAGGAACGTCTGGCATGCCTTTGAAAGGAGGCAAGGTATGGAAATAAAACCTGTAACCGTGGTGTATGATATCCAATACCCATCTGTCTTGGGTAATTAAACTCCAATTTTCTTTGAAAAGTGCCAACCTTCCTCCCAAAGGTGCTGCCAGACGAGAAGGCTCTGGCAGCTGAAAAGGTAGGTCATTGGGTCTGTTTACGAAAGGACTGACCCCTGCCCTCACCGAAGACTGTGCAGGAGAACTCCCTGTTCTAGGCCTGAAAGAGCCCTGAGCTCTGCCCCTACCACGTCTAGATCTACCCCTAGACTGGGAATCATAAGAAGGATACGTCCACCCCTTAGTAGGCCAATTTCTACTAAACTTTGGAGGCTGAACCTGCAAAAAATCTTTAACAGTCTGCATAGACTTAGCCTTGTCTTCCATTTTCTTTAAAACTGCCTCAACAGGAGAACCAAACAACACATCAGATTGTAAAGGAGCATCTAAAATCCTTGTTTTAACATGGTCAGATAAATTTTGATCCCTCAGCCAGGCGTGCCTGCGAAGAACTGACCCAGTGGCAGCCACCCTAGACGAGGCTTGTACAGCATCAAAACCACATTGCAAAGAATGCTTACCCACCTGTTCAGAAACATGTACTAAATCTTGTAACTCTTTACAATCAATACCTTCCGCCAGAGCATCCACCTTAGACCTCAATTGTGAAAGGAGATAGTTTTGGTATTTCAACATGTGAAACTGGCAATTCAAAGCCCTCATAGCTAGAGTGGAAGAAGTATAAACTTTCTTTCCCCATCTATCCAAGGCCCTGGCCTCTTTATCTGCAGGAACAGTTCTTGACAACAGAAGCCTTAACACCTTTAGGCCCCTGGCTAACAGTTTCTGGGTCTGCCCTAGGACTCTTAAAAGATACTTATGAGCTTCAGGCACCCTGTAATACCTATCCGGTTTAACAGGAGCAGGAGGCAAAGAATCAGGATTAAGAGAAGCCTCTGTAAAACATCTTCCACTACATCCAAAACAGGAGGTATAGCCAAAGGCCTATGCTGGGGTAAAACAAAAATTCCCTAAGCCTTTTCCTGGAATCAGAGAAGTCCTGACCTTCCCACTTAAAATGCTCCCTCATGGAATGAAGCGTTTCTGAAAAGAAAAATCCTCAGGAGGAGAAGCAGAAGGAGTAGAATCATCCACATCAGAATCAGAATAAGGAGAGTACTCCTGCAAGTCTTCAGCAAGACTCTGAAACATCGAAGCCTGCTCAAAACTCCCTAGCTCAGGCTCCACCCTAGGTCTCTTATCAGGAGGGGCAAAGAACCCTAATCAAAGAAATCAAATCTTCTGCCATTTTAAGCATATGCTTCTTGGGCACAGTTCCTGAAGAACTAGGGGTGACACCAACTGAAGCTAAACCTGGCCTGCCCCTGGGAGAAGCCTTGAAACAGAAGGAGAGGGCCTAACCACCCTAGGCAGGAGGGAGTATAGTAACCTGAGAAGCCCCATCACCCTGACCTGCCTCCTGAGAGGCCACATCCTGCAATAACAAAGTCTCTCCCTGGGATCCCAAAGAAACCTCCGGTGGAACCACCGGCTCCACCGACACCTCTAAAGAACCGGCGTCCGGAACGGTTCTTCTAGCCTAGGCTTAACTGCTTTGTCCTTGCACTTCTTGAAGAGTGGGCGTCGGAGCATCCAACGGCATTTTATAATTGCACCGCTTCCCCTGGCACAATCTAATCTCCTCTTTATAGTGCGCTTATTGAATCTAGCACAAGAGCGACACCCAACAACGTCGTGCTCAGGCCCTAAACAAGGAATACACAAAGTATGATAGTCTCTATGCGGTATCTGTTTCCCACAAGGAATACAATTATTCACTTTTTCTGACATCCGGTAAAACACTGAGGCAAGAAAAACTAAAATATTCTACGGGTACTTAGCCAACTTTGACTCGGTCTGAAACTCCGAAATCGAAAAATTTCAGAACGCCAACCGGCACTTGCAATACTGCTTCTGCATCGGACCATGCGGCAAAAAAGACTGGGGATATGACGTCGGTCATGCGCATTTGTACCCTGATGTCCTGATGTCAGTCAAATGCGCCTTGACCGACGTCAGCCTTATACTTTGATATTCGGGCCGACCGAGGACAGCGGACTACCCCAAGTGTAAGGAGTGCAGCAATGTGAGATGAAGAACATCTAGCTATGTCGTGGTCAGGGCCTAAGCAAGGAATACAGTAAGAATGAAAATCCTGAGGTATTTGCTTCCCACATGAAATGCAATTATTAACTTTTTCTGACATCGGACTGGAGCAAGAAAAAAGTTTCCCCAACGGGGTACTTATCTGTGAGAAGAAAGTCTTCAGACTGAAGAATATCAGAAAAAATTCGTCAGGAGTCAACCGACCGGCACTTGCGACTGCTATCACTGCACAGCAAGAAAGACTAGGGAAGATGGAGTCGGCTGTCAGCTTTGTACTCCTGGCGCTCTGACGCCAGGGAGCATGGTTGAACAGCCGACGCCGGACCCAGACTTTGAGATTGTGGCAGACCGAGGACTGTCTGCCAGCAGCGGAGAACCCTACAGTCATGACTGCAACAGTGAAACACGATGAACATCCCTCTCCTCCTACTACCCAACACTACAACCTGTGAGAGATGCACTTATATAGCCAAACTGGAAGCAAAGCTCTCTTCACCCAAGACTGGACTAGACGGTCAAAAGGAGAAGGTAAACACTTGCACCACACCACACTCATCACATAGTCCCTCAAAACCTACACCACCAAAACACATACATAGCAAAACAAAACACACACCTACATTCGAGGAGGCTCTCAATAAAAACCTTCTCAAGCAACAGAGACTTCCAAAACGCATGTAATCTCCACCCCCCAACACGACCCAAATGAGACATAGCCCACAAACTCAGTGTGCCACTCAACCACAGCCCACCAGGCATAACAGCGTACCCAACACTCTAGTCATAGGTGACTCTATAGTCAGACACACTGATGTTCCACTCACCAGGCTAAACAAGGAGGAAGTTACTGTCAGCTGCCTGTCGGTTGCTAGGATCCACCACATAACGCACACACTCAGGTCACTCCACAACAAGTACAGATATGACTCTGTCATTGTCCAAGTTGGTGTGCATGACCTGAGATATACCTCCCTGGACTACATGAAGACAGACATGGAGGAGCTCTCTGATCTTGTAGGCCAGGCAGGTATGACCCTAGCCTTGAATAGCATCTTGCCATCACCCAGAATGATACCACAGTACAAGGACAAAATGATTGACTTCAACAATTGGCTAAGCTTCTGGTGTCATTCTAAGGGGATCCAGTATCTGTCTGCCTGGGATGACATGATCAACAGACCATGATGCTTTGCCAAAGATGGCCTGCACCTGTTGCCCTTCAGATTCCGGACACTGGCTAAGGCTCTTGCCAGCCCTATAGTGGCTTTTTTAGGCAAGGTTCAAATGACAAATTCACCGTTAACAGATACATGCAAGCAAAATCTGAGGGTAATGCTACTCAATGCTAGAAGTCTAAACCTCAAACTGAATTCACTTGAGGCACTCCTTAAATTGGAGAACACAGACATCTGTGCAGTGGCAGAGACCTGGCTCAAGGCTCCAGAGAGCACCTCTGCCCTGCAGTACCAGGCTAGAATTCATAGCACACCTTTGGCCACCTAACCTGGACTGAAAAACTAAAGGTGGAGGCGTGTTCATATTCATTAAGGATATCCACACCTCCAGGCTAGTTGCTCAGCATAACGCATCTGAGATTATCCAAGTGCAACTATCTCTGGGCAAGACCGCAGTCCAATTTGTAACTTGCTAGAGATCCCCCACCATGCCCCAAGGTTCCCACTCCTCATTTCTTGATACCCTGGAAAATATTAAGGTAAAACCCAACACCCTAATAATGGACGATTTAAACTACCCCACCATTAACTGGGACAACTACTCATATACCAACTCTTTTGCTCAACATTTTCTGGAATTCATAAATTCCAATGCCTTGGATCAACTTATCCACACCCCTACTAGGGGCAGCAATATTCTAGACCTGGTCATTACCAACATGGGTGACTGGTGTTCCACACCAGAGGTCAATTCCTCGGTCAGATCCGACCACAAGCTAATCAGTCTAAACATCCACATCCCACCCCCACCCCCAATTAGGGAAACTACCGTAAAAAAATTTTCTCCAAAACCAACTTCACGCTTCTTAAGACAGAAGTGGCAAACTTCACGACACCCATGCAGATGGACAATAGAGATACGACTGCTGAATCCTACAAAAAGTGCCTACACAAATGCACTTTATAAGCACTTACACGAATGCATGGGTCATGCTATCCCTAACAGAAAGTACAGTTTTGTACCTACCATAAATGTAGATGTCCGAACTGGATAGCATCTGCAGTCATAACAAGTGGGTTGTCCTGTCGTCAGGCAGCCCTTCAGTCGGCCGGATTCCAAAGTCCGGGTCCGGCTTCGGCTGATGTCGCACTCCACCCGACGTCATCTCTGTTGGTCTTCGGGTATAAAGGCATCAGCCGGCGCCATTTTCCTCAGTGTTTCTTGCCCCAGATGCCAGTAGCCCTCTTGCAGGCTAAAATTTGGATAGATGCCAATGTTTCCAAATAGATAGAGGTAAACACAACCATAAGCATGTATGTACATATACACAAACAAATACACCATAAAAGACTCCCCCCCAACAGCTAGCTATTAGAAGGGTAAACACCCTAGGAGTACCACAGAGGGGATGGTGGGAGGGTAATCCTGACTGCAGATGCTATCCAGTTCGGACATCTACATTTATGGTAGGTACAAAACTGTACTATGTCCTTCATGGATGCATCTGCAGTCATAACAAGTGGGTAGAATACCATAGCCAACTAGGGGAGGAGGATAAAAGTAGATTATGGTGTGTTTAGGATCCCTTGCAGTACAGCAGTGGCAAACCCTGCTCGGGATCTGGAATATAGAGGCAAATTGTAATGCTTGGCAAATGTATGCACGGAGGTCCAAGTAGCCGCCTCAATAATGTCTTTGGTTGCCACTCCTCGTAAGAAGGCTGTGGTAGTGGCTGTTGCTCTTGTAGAATGAGGTCTTATGTTCTGTGGAATTGGTTTTCCATGGAAGGAGTAACAGAATCGTATGCAATTTCCTATCCATTTGGAGATTGTCTGTTTGGAAATAGCTTTTCCTTCCCTTCCTGTTGCATAGGCTACAAACAGTTGGTCAGTCTTTCTGCTATTTTTTGTTCTGTCCAAGTAGTAGCGTAGCTGTCTATGTACATCCAAGGTATGCAGTATTCTTTCCCCTCTGTTTTGTGGGTTGGGAAAGAAGGTAGGTAGGTGGATTGCCTGGTTTAAAGACTCTCTGGATACCACCTTAGGCATAAATGTAGGATTAGTCCTCATGGACACTCTATCTTGGTGGAAGATTAGGAAGGGTTGCACTGCCATTAAGGCCTGTAGTTCTGAAACCCTCCTTGCTGAAGTAATTGCCAGTAGGAAAGCAGTTTTCCATGACAGGTGTTGTAGGTCTGCTGTTGCTGCTGGTTCAAAGGGTGCTAGTGTCAACTTTTCTAGCACAAAGTTTAAATCCCAAGCTGGTAATGGTGGTTTCCTTGGAGGTTTTACATTCTTGATTCCTCTGAGGAATTGTCTGAGCAAAGGATGCAAAAAAACAGGTATATCAAAGCTGTATTCTGCTGAAATAGCTGATGTATGTATCTTGATGGAGGAGTAGGACAGGCCTGAATGAAGAAGTTCGGCCAGATACTCCAGAATGTTAGGCATATCTATGTTTGACACATCTTTTCCTCTTTCCGTACTCCAGATGACAAACCTTTTCCATTTTCCAGCATAGTTCCTTCTTGTTGAAGGTCTGCGTGCTTCCAGAATAATGTCTTTAACTCTTTGGGAAAGTTCTGGAATAGCTGCTGTTATGTGATGTTCCATGCAGTCAGTTGTAAGGTTTTTAGGTTTGGATGTATGATGCTGTAGTTGGTCTGCGTTAACATCAAAGGCATCAGGGAATTGTCCACATATTGTTCGAGACATGCTCCTCAGTAGTGGGTACCAGTGTTGTCTTGGCCAGTTTGGAGCTATCAGGATTATCCTTGGACGTTCTTCCTTGATTTTCAGTAGTACCTTGTGTATCAAAGGAAGAGGCGGAATGCATATGCTGTTAGGCCTTTCCAGTTGAAAGAGAGCGAATCCACTTTCCATGCTAATGGGTGGAATGTCCTTGTGCAGAATTTTTGAGCTGGTGATTGAGAGGTGATGCGAATAGGTCTATCTGTGGCATTCCCATTTCTTTGAGATGGTCTTGAAGATGTCCGATGAAGCTTCCATTCGTGGGCATCCGAGTGGTTCTGCTTAATATGTCTGCTAGGGTATTGTCTTTCCTGGTACAAATATTGCCTGTAACTGGATGTTGTAGCTGAGTGCCAGGGTCCACAGCTCCAAGGTAATTCTGCATAGGGGGTATGAATGAGTGCCTCCCTGTTTGTTGATGTACCACATGACTGTGGTGTTGTCTGTCCTTATCATCAACTGGCCCTCTTTGAGAAATGGTTTGAACTTTTGGATTGCCAGTTTTACTGCCAGCATTTCTTTTAGGTTGATGTGCAGTTGAAGTTGATCCTGTGTCCACAATCCTTGCACGCATTTGTCCAGCATGTGTGCCCCCATCCTAGGTCTGAAGCGTCTGTTGTGATGGTCTGGCTTGCTTGACATCTGCGAAAGGGTAGGCCTGGGTTTGACTGGCATGCCTGAGCCCACCATAGGAACTCCTGTTTTAAGCATGGAATTAGTGGGATTTCTGTTTCTAGACTGTGTCTGTGTTGGGACCATAAATTCTTTAGGTACCACTGTAGTTTTCTCATATGTAGTCTGGCAAATGGAACCAAGATTATGCATGATGCCATGAAGCCCAAGGCCTGCAGTACTTTTCTTGCTGTTAACTTGTTCAGTTTTGTTAGTGCCAAGAAGTATAGAGGGAGTTCTTTTGTTTTTCTGTAGTCAGGAATGCCATTTGTTTTACTGTGTCCAATTCAGCCCAAGAAAGTCCTTGTTTGGGATGGTATTAGCCTTGACTTTTGTAAATTGACTGTGTATCCCAGTGCTTGTAGCAAGTAAATGACCCTTTGTAAATCTGTTGTCAGCTTGCTTTTGTTGTCCCCTTGTAGCAGGCAGTCGTCCAGGTATGGGTAAATTTGAATTCCCTGAAGTCTGCAATGGCGATTACTGATGCCAGGCATTTTGTGAATACTCTGGGCAGTAGATAAGCCAAAAGGCAATGCTGAGAATTGATAGTGCTCTGATCCTGCAAGAAATCTGAGGTATCTTCTGCAGATTGGTCGAATGGGGACGTGCAGGTATGCCTCCTTGAGATCTAGAGTTACCAGCCAAGACTCCTTGCCCAGCATGGGAAGAAGTTGCTGTAGGGTCAGCATTTTGAATTTTGGGACAATGATGTATGTATTTAAGGTGGACAGGTCGAGAATTGGTCTCCAACTTTTTTCCTTTCTTGGAACTAGGAATAGTCTGGAGTAGAACCCTTTCCTTGCTCTGCTGCTGGCACTCTTTCCACAGCTCTCATGTTTGCTAACTCCATTATCTGGCGTAGAGCCTCTGCTTTTTGATTTGGAGGTAGATTTGGCATTCCTCTTGACTGGAATAGTGTGGAAGTGAAACCGGTAACCTTGATCTATGGTTTGTAAAATCCACTTGTCCTTTGTTATGTAGTGCCAGTTCTTTGAAAATAAGGTTAACTTTCCGCCTAGAGGAGCTGCTATTTGTTCCCTGGTAGGCGGGTTTAGGTTAAGTCACTGTGGTTGTGTTGATGTAGTGGCAGTGGCCGTGTCTGTGCCTCTGTTGTTACCTTGCCACTGTCTTCCTCTGTAGGCACCTCCTCTGGATTGGTTTCTGCCTCTGGGCGTCTATTCCTGCCCCTTTTAAATTTTGTGGAGTCAGGAAAGGACCAATTTTGGCAGGCCAGTTCCTGCTAAACCTTGGGGTTGAACCTGCAAGAAATCTTTAACAGTTTGAACAGATTTTGCCTTTTCTTCCATTTTCTTCATAACCTGCTGGGCAGATGTACCAAACAAACTTGTCTTGTCCATAGGAGCATCTAGCAACTTAGCTTTAACATGATCCGTAAAGCTTGTTCCTTTAGCCATGCATGCCTTCTTATCACTGTGCCTGTCATGGCTGATCTAAATGAAGCCTCCAGTGCATCATAGCCACATTTTAAGGAATGGTTGCTAACCTGTTGTATGTTATTTACCATATCTAATACATATTTCTTATCAAGAGATTCATCAGTGGTTAGTTTTTAGTTAACTGATCCAGCATAAACTCTTGGTATTGTATCATGTGAAACTGACAGTTTAAAGCTCTAGCTGAGAGAGTAGCTGAAGTGTAGACCTTTTACCCCATCTGTCTAATGACCTTGCTTCCCTTTCAGAAGGAATAGGGTTTTAGCTATGGTCGCTGCTACTGCCTTGGGGCCCTGGGATATAGTTTCTGGGTCTGCAAGTGGAGCCTTGTAAAGGTGGTGATGAGTATCTGGCACCCTGTAAAATCTGTCTGGTTTGGCAGGGGCTGGGGTAAAGAATCTGGAGCGGAGCAAACATCATTGAAAGCATCATCCACCACAGAGAGAACAGGGGTATAGCCAAGGGCCTGTGCTGAGGGAGGTGCAGAAAGGTCCTAAGTCTTTTCTGGAGTCTGAAAAATCCTGTTGCTGCCATTGAACTGTTCTCGCATGGCATGCAAGGTTTCCCAAAGGAGAATTCTTCTGGTGGGGAAGCAGCTGGAATGGATTCTTCAGCATCAGAATCTTCAAAATTGGAGAAGGGAGCCTCTGGCTGGTCAGTTATGTCTGATTCATCAGCAGAATCATCAGAGGACACTGGCTCGGGGCTCTGCCCTAGGTCTCTTCTCTGGGGCTGAGAGGCCCTGTCTGGGTGAGATTGAGATCCTCTAATTAAAGAAATTAAATCTTCTGCCAAGGTAAGCATTTGAGAACTAGAACAGGGCCTGGATCGGGGTGGTTTAACAGGCACTGTTTTAGTAGTCTTGGCAGCTTTAGCCCTGGCGAAGGCCTTAATGGACATGGCTGCTGGAGGCCTAGCAGCACCACGTGCTGGGGTAGAAACATCCAAGGGGATGGTGTCTGATAAGTCAACCACCGTAGTGGGTAAAATTTCTGAAGTCGTTTCAAGAGTTGTAGCAGGGCCTCAGTTGTAGGAATAGGTTCAGCTGTACTTTGTTCAGTTTTCTCGGTTTCGTCCAAACCGAGACACTCGCGGTTTGCTTGACCAAGGTTTCGCGAAACCGCGGACCCAGTGTCGGTCTTTATCTTTCGTTTTTGCCAGATTGGGCAGTCGGAGGATCCGGACGGCATAATGTACGCAAAATCAGAACCGAAAAACTGTTCAGCGAACTCCGACCGACGCCTAAGCGTTTCGGTTGAAGGAAGCACAGGCCTAACAGGCTGCTACGTCGTGGGCTGGGCCTAAACAAGGCAGACAGTAAGAGTGGAAATCTTTACGAGGTATTTGTTTCCCACAGTTTAAACAATTGTTAACTTTTTCTGACATCGGCTGAGGCAAGAAAGAGTCCCCAACGGGTACTTAGCTTTAGAAGTCTTCGGTAGTATTCGTAGAAGTAATCTCTGGATCCGACCGACCGGCACTTGCGAACAGCTTCTGCTTGAGCGCCACGGCAAGAAAGACTGAGGAAAATGGCGCCGGCTGATGCCTTTATACCCGAAGACCAACAGAGATGACGCCGGGTGGAGGCGACATCAGTCGAAGCCGGACCCGGACTTTGGAATCCGGCCGACTGAAGGGCTGCCTGACGACAGGACAACCCACTTGTTATGACTGCAGATGCATCCATGAAGGACATCCAAGATGCTATCCTCCAAAAAAAAGGAAGCCAATCTGGTGGTCCCCTGCCATAAGCAAACTCTGCAACAGAAGACAAAAACTGCTGCAAAAAAAAAAAAAAAAATAGAGTAAAATCCCATGACTGGAAGAACTGAGATCCCTTATAAAATCCTCCAAAGCTAGTTATGAAAACAACATTGCCACGGATTCTAAAGACAACCACAAAGCATTCTATAGCGATGTCAAGAATCTCAATGGCAACACTCAGATCTGTTGAGTTACAGCACAATGGCACTAAATATACAAAACCAACTGATATTGCCAACATCCTGGCAGATAGGTTCAGTGCTAACTTTACCCCTTCCACCCCCTAAAGGGCCCATCTCTCTATACCGGAAGAATGCAAAGTTCCTGTAATCATGGCTGCACAGGTAAAAACCATACTCTCCAAAGCCAAGATCACAACATCCATGGAACCTGACAACATCCCAGGCTGCATTCTACATGAACTACAGAATGAACTGGCACCCCACCTAAGCACCATGTTCAATCATAGCCTCACCTCAGGCGTTGCGCCCACTGAATGGCACACAGCGATGGTTATCCCACTTCACAAAGGGGGAGCCACCACGGACCCCGGGAACTATCGCCCCATTAGCCTAACGAGCCTGGTCTGCAAGGTCATGGAACGTATCATCATGGAACTTATAAACAAAGACACTGGTACTCTCCAAACTCTGGACCCCACCCAGTTCGGGTTTGTGAAAATCAGATCATGTCTCCTAAACCTGACTGACTTCTTTGAAGCAGTCACTAAAGCCATAGGCGAGGGTAAGATGGTTCACACAGCCTATCTAGATCTCGCCAAGGCTTTTGACACCATCTCCCACTCTGGAATTCTAGATAAACTCACTAAACTAGGTATAAATCCCTATGTCACAAAATGGGTTGCCAACTGGCTCATTAACAGAACCCACAGTGTGAAAGTAGCAGACTCCAAAATCCAACTTCAGACCACTGACAAGTAGAGTACCACAGGGTTCAATCCTGGGTCCCATCCTGTTTGGTATCTACTTTTCTGAAGTACAGGCTAACACAGAATGTCTTTGGCTAACGAAGTTCGCAGATGACTGCAAACTAGAAACCATAATTGAAACTCCTAATGATGTGGACATCCTACAAAAGGTCCTCAATGAGACAGATGTCTGGTGTCAAAGCCATGGCTCAAGCTCAATGCCAAAAAGTGCACGGTCATCCCCTTTGGTAAAAACGCTGTACTCATGAGCTACCACATAAGTGGTAGTCTACTTAACACCGAAAGTGTGATGAGACCTTGGTACACAGGTGGACACAGTAGTCTCTCCTTTGATAATCACATCACCACAGTAGTCAGGAAATCCTTCTACATGTCACACCTCATCACAAAAAGTTTCTCATCCAGGAAAAAAGAGGTTGCTGTTCCCACTAACTCGTCACTCATTAGACCCATTATAGAGTACAACGCCCCTTTTTGGTATGTACCTCACAAGACATCTACAACAACTGGAAAGGCCGCAGAAATACCTCACAAAGAGGATTACCGGCCTCAAACAGATGCCCTACACAAACTGTCTCAAAAAACTCCAGCTTTACTCTGTTGCAAATCGCCTACTCAGAGGCAATCTCTGCCTAACATACAAAGCTATGTCAAATCCACAGCTGTTGGACATGCTACACTTAAAGAAATCCCAATCCCTCCGAGCTACACGCTGTAGGGACCTAAACCTTGTCACCACAATAAACAGAACATGCTGGAGGGATAGATTCCTGTCCCAGAGACTTCCCATACTCTGGAACAAACTACCTATCTATATCAAACAAAGCTCCTCATTAGCACTCTTCAAGAAAAATCTTGATGACTGGATGGGAAATGGGAAATTCACCCCGGGGATCACCTCTGTGGCTCTGCTCAACAGGGGCACAAGAAAATAATTTTCTTGGGTGGCAAAAGCCAGGGTACCTTCTTGGCTAGGCTTGTATAGGCCCTAGGGTACCAATAGCCTAGTACCTACCTATGAACCAGTAGGAGTGAAAGAAACTGCAGGCTTTCAGTCAGCTTGGTACGCAAATTTCCCAAGGTATCAACCACAACCCCTTTATCCACAGTGCTCTGCCAACTAGCTTCCTCTCCAAAACTCACATGTACCACTCAAAAGAAAAGCTCAGCAACAAAATAAAATCAGTAACTCTTCAGACCACACAGGCCATAAGCAGAGCGAGGAAGAGTGGCTATGTTGATAAGGCTGGATGTATTCCTCTAGATCTATCTAGAAACTACCTAACTTTTATACCTGGATCAGGAGGTCTACCACTGTTAAACCTGGACCTCTTGTCATGCTGGTTATCTGCCTGAGTGAACATAATTTGAATACAACTCAGATGAAAGGATTAAGAGGTACAGTTGAGTATGGTACAGGCATATACCACAATGATTTTTTATATATTTAAACCAAAATTTATTGCAGCTAGCAGACATATGCTTGTTTCAATGGCTACCTTAGGCATAACAGAAAGGTTACTCTAACAACTCATATCTCTGACATGCAGTGCTTGCAAATGTGAAAATTGGTCTAGCACATATAATGTCAAACAGAAGAACAGTCTTCTAAAGTAGACACTTCACATCAGTTTTAGAAGCCCGTTCAAATAGAGGCAATATTAACTTCCAGAATGAAGCACAAATCCCATGGACAGACCGGATCAGGAGGTCAGATCTGAAAAGTATTTTTCAGATAGGTCTTACAAACCTTTAAAGACGCTAAAAATGACTTACTAAAGCACTAGACATTATAAACAGATGCACATGAACAGAAGAATGACAGTCTTAAAATGTCAAAAGAGGCAGATGTAGATCTAGCCCTTTGGAAGTGACCCAAACAGAAAAGTATGCCCATTTACTCTTACATGTTTTTCTAGTGCTGGGTCTCCCAGGCTGGTATGAAGGGTCTCTAGCATTGACTGAAAAAACTGAGCTTGCATGGTTCTGAAGTGACCTTAGATGCAGAAGCTGTTCAAGAAAATGATAGCAAAGCACAGAAAACCACACTTGTCCATGCCAGAGCAGGGTTATGAGAATACCCCTGTGCATATTCTACCTCACCATCTGCATAACCATTGGAATAAAAGGAAAAGGGGGAAAATGTATACCAATTCTGCTGGCCATTTCTGGATTACAGCATCCCCTTGATATTCCCAAAAAGAAGAATCAGGAAAAAGAAACTGCTGTATTTGGTGTTGGTCAAAGATGCAGACAAATCACTGGGAGAAACCTTACTGTGATCTAAGTGCTTCCTCAGTACTCACGTAGGCTGTGGGTCAACTTGCACATCTGAAAGCAATGACAAACTGTCCCCTAGAGAAATGGCCTCCCCATGAATGTAACTGGCTGCCATAAAGTGAATGGTTGGGACAACCTATTCCCATACACTCATCACTTCTTGACAGAAGGGACAAGAGTGAGTTCTTCCATGCTTGTTTATGTACATACCATAGGTTCATAGATTAGTACTAGGCTAACTGCCCTTGCAAGCCAATTTAAGCCTAGCCAATTATCCCTTGTGAGAGACAAACCCAGCCCCTTGTGTGTGCAAGGCAAACAGCTTAACCATTAGGCCACCCTTCCAACCCATGTCCACTGTCACTGTGGACAGCAACTGAATCCTGTGGGAATTCTGAAATGCCTGCTGAGCAAGGTGTACCACTCCTCATCTAAACAGTGACATGCAAACTGGCCTCCATTTGTGACAATTCACCTTGAACTGTGTGCCTTTGACAATGCCCTCACCCTAACTCAGAGACTGCCATTATAGGGATGGGAAGTTGAAAAGGACTGCCCAAAAAAGATACAATGCATGCAGCCACCACTGTATGTGAACCTTGCATGTCCTGAATTTTATTTCTTTTTCCGTAGAGATCATGATGTCTACCAACTTACAATTCTGTACTTTGAGAGCCCAATGAAGTACCCATCTGTGAAACTCGGTATGACGAAGAAGACAGACTGCTACTGCTATAAGACCTAAAGCTCTTAGGCAAGGAACTGAGACTGGTGCAGGAAGAATGAGGTAAATGACACAATGCAGGTTGCAAAGGAGGTATCCTGTCTAAAGGAATATGTGCTTTACTGGATAAAGTGTCTTAAGATGTATCCAAGAAATATCAGCATCCAAGAAGGCTCCATCTGCAATTTTAAGTTTTCTACGAACTGGGAAAAACAGAATAAATTCCTGATCTATAAACAGTCTGTCAAAAGTGACAACAGCTAAAATTCAGTCATCCAGGTAAGAAAACTCCTTGATACCTTGCAGCATTTGGTGCACTGTAGCAGATGTGAATTTAGTAAACATCATGGGGCTAAGGACAGACTGAATAGGGGAGGCCAGAACTGATAATGACCGTCCCCCACCCAAAGGCATAGAAAGCTGGACTCCTTGGCAATCTTTATGTGGTGGCAGGCATCTTGCAAGACCAAAAATAGAACATCTAGTCTCCTTCTGGCATGCAAGGAAAGACAGACTGCACTATGGAATCTGACAGACTTAATTGTAACAATCTGAAATCTTTCTTTTGGAATAAACTTACTGAGGCTAATTAGATTTAAAATATACAAAAAGCCTTTTGTCTTTTCTGGCACTACAAAGAATCTGGAGTAATAACTGCATCATTTCGGGGCTGCAGGGACCTCTAGGATGGCTCTTTTGCTGATACGGCTTAACACCTTTATTCATGCCACATTCTTGAAAGGTGGGATATCAAGCAATGGAAGGGAGTCAGAATGGGTGGGATGCAGAAAGGAATCATACAGCCTCTGGATATTACTGTCTAAATCCACTTTGTCCTGTATGATGGCCAAACACACACAAACCTACGGACAGATGACTCCTGACTGCCTGTAAAGGAAGACAGTCTATCAAGGTGTCAAGGATAATGCTAATGACTACAGAATAAATGGCTGCAATATTCCTGCTGATGGCAATTATTCTTGCCATCACCTATTCTGGAGTTTCCTACTGGCTCCTCACAGATCCAAGATTGCCTAACTGCTTTTGGCTATCCTGTGACCATAACTGGTGTGGACTCTTCTGCATCCTAGAGAAAGGGTGTCATGGAATCTGAAACTTAATACCAGTAAAGAACAGTTGTGTAGAATCTTACCATAGTAGTAACTGTCCTTTTCACTGTTGCAGTATTCATTACCTCTGGGACCTCCTGCCAAGGATAGCCTAACTTCTGGCCAGTACATCACAGCCTTTATTACCTAGGAACGCTGTATGTTATCCATGAAATTGTAGGGCATAAAGGTGACGTATGAACGCTCCCCAAACCAGAACCAAAATGTCCCAGTACAACCAGTACCTTCCAGGAGAACATGTACATCCAAAAAAATGAATGAAGAGAAGAAGAACTTCGCCAGAAAGAAAATACTACCCATGGAAAAGGAAAGAAAAGGATACGAGGAAGGAAGGAGGGAATAATACTGCAACAGTGAAAAGGATTGCATATACTGTGACAGAAAGATTTTACACAGCTATACTATGTCCTTCAATATCACTGCTGCAACAATTCATTACCTCTGGGAGAGGCAAAAGTTATTGTGAAGGTCGGGAGCAAGGCACACAGGAAGAATCAGCAAACCCATGTCCTGCCAAGGCTCTGGAAACAACATCCAATTTGTAATTCTTAGTGAATGTGTGAACCAAAGATCAAGTAGCAGCTTTGAGGATGGAGGCATAAATTGCTGACAAGTGAGCTTTTGCTGAAGAATATGCAAAGTCAGCATGTAGCAGTTCACAAAGATAGGAAAGAACGAAGCAGATACCCACTGAAAATGGATCCTAGTGATGTTTACGACACCAGTCTATCTCTTACATTTGAATGTATATGACTTTCTGGTATTGGGTTTCATGGTGTCCTGCAGCATCTTAAGCCCAACCTCAGAAAATTGGTGTCGGAAAGGAATCAAACCCCTACTATACAAAGCATCAGTTGAAGATTGGCCAGATGTGGATGAAGGACAAAAATCCTTTGTCCTGTGTAAGAAGGTCCATGCAGTGCAGTAACTTGCGATGATTGCTCCTGGCTAGATGGAATAAGAGGGGGAACCAGTGCTGTCTGGGACAAAAGGGAATCACCAACAAGATTTCTGTAGAGTCCTTCTTGATTTTGTAAATGACCTTGGGTAGAAGAGGAAGGTGAGGAAAGACAGAGGAACATTCCTTTTCAATAGAAAGACATAGCATCCACTTTCCAGGACAAAGAACTTGGTACTCTGGAACAGAACTGAGGGAGATGCCTGTTCAGAGGGGAGAAAGAGAGATCTACCTACGGAATACCCCACCAATGAACTATGCCTAGAAATACATCTCTGTAGTCCAACCATTTGTGAGGCTGTGTTCTGGACCTGTTGACAGAATTTGCTACAAGACTGTGGTCTGAAGGAATGTAGACTACCTGGAGGGTCACCTACAGATTGATGGATATTTTCAAGGCTTGTAGGGCCAGTCTGCAAAGGAGGCAAGTCCTCGTGCCCTCTTGCTTGTTGATGTATCACAGGAGTGTGGTGTCTGTATAAACCTTAAAGGGACCTGGCACCCAGAGCAAGTAGAAATCTTGAAGAGCTAAAACGACAGTCAAATAACCAAAACTCCATGCACAGAGAGCAGGAACCAAAGATGCAACTCAAACATAAGCTGCCTCCAAAAAGTCACTAAAGAAAAGTTTATTACCAAGTCACATTTGTTGAGCAATAGCTTTCACCCATACAATACAAGTGAACATTATCAGAATAAAATCCTCTGGTTTCTGCTCTGTCCGTGCACAGACTTTTGGTTATTTAGTTTTTGGTTCATGCATTTTACTTGTAGTTCCCTTGGTTTTGTTAGTTAAAATGAGAGCCCTTAATTCCTTGAAGTTGATGTGATCTGCCCTCTGCTGAGGGGACCAAAGGCCCTGAACCTTAGAGTGTCTAAAGTGGCTCCCTACCACAGCTCTGAGGCATCCGTGACGAGTTCCTGGGACAGCTGAGGAATTAGGAGAGGAACCTCTGGATTGAAAGAACTGCTGAATCCCCCAGTGAAATTCCAGTTTGAGACAAGGGAGCAGAGGAACTAGAGGTTCTAGCGAGTGGCAGTGTTGAAGCCACACTGACTTTAGGTACCACTTAAACTTTTTCATTTTATGCTTGGCCCAGAGAAGCATGGGGATAACAGAGGTCATGAACCCAAAAGCCCGAAGAAACTCCCTGGCTAGAAGATCGGACAGAGGAAGTAGGGAAAGGAAATAGTTTGAGACAGCGACAACCTTGGAGACAGGAAAAGAAGTTAGCATTGGAACAGTTTAGATCATCCAGACTAGAAAATGGGATCCTGAGATGAAGTAAACATTGACTTTTGAAAGTTAGAATACAAGCTGGGTAAAGTGAAGATCCTGCAACAGCCTGGTTTGGGAGTTGATAACAGTCTGAAAGCTCAGAAAGCAGCTTTGTGGTTTGGGGATAGGAGGGCTAAAGAATATTTAGCCATGTGGGTGTGGTACTTAATGGTCCTGAAGGCCAGAGTGCCCGAAGTATGTACTTTTTCCCCAACCTCTCCATAATTTTACTCTTCTTGTCTGAGGGTAGAAGGGAGGTGGAAGGCAAAAGCTTAGAGGGTTTATCTGCAGCCACTGAGACTGTAGCTGGGCCTGCAAAAGAACACTTAAACAAAAAGTTACAATCCTCTGGCAATTATAGAAGCTGTCTGACCTTTCTGGGGCAGGAGGGTGATAGGCAGGACACTTAGCAGCAGAGGAAAAAGCATCCAAGAAGGCTGGAAGCACATGAGGTACCGCAGATGGGGAAAGAGAATCCTTCTGTAAAAGATAATAAAATCTTTTTTTGCAGGTCTGAGACCTGGGAGCAGTCCCACTTAAAAAATTCTCTCATCTACACAATGGTCTCTCCAAAGGTAATATCTTCCCCTGGAGAGTCGGTCCCATTTGATTCCTACTCTGGGGAAGCATATCCCAGTGGAGAAGACATCCGGGTTCAGTATGCTAGACACTCATCCCCAGAATCTTCCTCATTAGGAGTCCAAAATTATAAAACTTTTTTTGAAGGGAAACTGGAGAAAGGGAAGGAAAAAGAAGAGAAACTCCTGCAGATTGCCTAAGGGCCATGAAAGCATTAAACAGTCCCTGTGAAAAGGCTTGTGGATTGTTCCAGAGGATAAGGAGAAGAAGGCTTGGTTTTCTGCTTCTTCTTCAGTGGTTCTATATGGTGGAGGGACGAGGGACCAGACAACCTGCATTTGACAAGACTGCTAGGGACATCCTCACGAACCAGGATTTGTGTAATGCCTTGAGGGCCTTCAGAGAAAATGAGCCTGGGTTGCCCCCTTCGCCCGAAGCGGATATCCACAGAGGACGTGGTAGTAGAATCCTTTGCGGCCTCCACAACGGTACACGTGGAAGAATCTCCAGCTACCTCCAAACATGTCTCCAGACCAACACTGGCCTCAGGAGAAAATGTCCGGAATTGGAGGAGCAGCAGAAGAGTACAGTTGTATACAATTACTATAAATGTAGTTGTTCGAGTGTATTCACTGTTGCAGTCATCACACTTGGGTTATCTGTCTGCAGGTAGCCCTCAGTTGGCCCGAATACCAGCGACTTAGTATTTCTGCGTAAGTTGCTGTCACTCCAGGACTGACGCCAGGTCGTCAGGGGTATAAAAACAGGCAGCAGACACCATTACATCAGTTTTTCTTGCCCCAAATGTCAGCAGCCCCCCAAAAGGGAGCTAAGCTATGGTGGGAAAAGCACCACTAGTAAAAAGTAAATACCAATACCCCCTGTAAGGGGTGAATAACATACAGAGAGAGGAGAGGGCTGGATGGAGGGAAACCAGGACTGCAACATTGAATACACTCTAACATCTACATTTATGGTAAGTGTACACAACTGTATTATGTTCTTCATGATTCACTGTTGCAGTCATCACACTTGGGTTGATTCCCAAAGCTGATGAAAGGGTGGAAGCAGTCAAGAAGAGTTTGGGCTGGCTAGTATGCCCTGCAGGACTGCTGTTGTAAAACCCGCCCTGGATTTGGAAATGATAGCCAGGTGGTAATGCTTGGTGAATGTGTGTACAGAACTCAGGTAGCAGCTTCCAGAATGTCCCTGGTAGGGACACCCTTGAGGAATACTGTAGAGGTAGAAGTTGCCGTAGTGGAATGTGTTCTGACCCCCTGAGGGGTTGGTTTCCATGGTGTTTGTAGCAGATATGGATACAGTGTGCTATCCATTTGGAAACTGTGTTTTGAAATGGCCTTGCCCTCTGCCCCTGGTGCAAAATGTACAGTTGTGTACACTTACCATAAATGTAGATGTTAGAGTGTATTCACTGTTGCAGTCTTTACATTTGGGTAATCTGCTAGCAGGTTGTCCTCAGTCAGCCTGAATATCAAACTCTTGTGTCCTGCGTCGGTTGCAGTCTCCTCTTCCATGACGTCAGGTCGTCAGGGGTATAAAACATGCAGCCAACGCCATTTTATTCAGTTTTCTTGCCCCAGATGTCAGGTGCCCCCCAAATGGGGAGCAAAAAAAAAAAAAAAAAATATATATATATATATATATATATATATATATATATATATATATATATATAAAATAAACAGCAATATATATGTAAATGCACTTTTAGCAACATAAACCTTACCTTCATCTAAAAGCAAATACACCACAAAGGCTTTAGACTGCAGTAAAGGAAAGAGAAGCTCTAGAAATAAAAGGGGGAATGGCGGGTGGGTAACCTGGACTGCAACAATGAATACACTCGAACATCTACATTTATGGTATGTGTACACAACTGTACTATGTTCTTCATGTTTCACTGTTGCAGTCATTACTTTTGGTTAGAATCCCAAAGCTATGGATGGGAGAATGGAACTAAATAGCATTAGGAGCGGCTATAAGGCCCTGCAGAACTGCAGTGGCAAAGCCTGTCCTGGACTTAGAGAAGAGAGGCAAATGATAATGCTTTGTAAAAGTATGAACAGAGCTCCAAGTAGCAGCTTCTAGAACGTCTTTGGTTGGAACTCCTCTGAGAAAGGCTGCTGAGGTAGAGGCAGCCCTGGTGGAATGTGACCGGATTCCCTTGGGCACCGGTTTACCATGATGCAAATAGCAGAAATGAATGCAGTGGCTTATCCACTTAGAAATAGTCTGCTTAGATATAGCCTTCCCCTCTGATCCTGAAACAAATGCCACCAGTAGTTGCTCAGACTTTCTGAGAGATTTGATCCTGTTCAAGTAGAATCTTAGTTGTCTGTGTACGTCCAATGAATACAGAATCCACTCTCCCTTGTTCTGCGGATTTGGGTAAAACGTTGGCAGGTGAATAGTTTGGTTAAGAGCCACAATGGATACCACCCTTAGGCATAAAGGAAGGATTGGGCCTGAGGGACACCCTGTCTGGGTAAAATGTAATAAAATGCTCCACAGCCATGAGGGCCTGTAGTTCTGAAACCCTTCTTGCTGAAGTGATTGCCAAAAGGAAAGCTGTTTTCCAAGATAAAAACTTTATATCTGCAGTAGCTGCTGGTTCAAAAGGAGGCAGGGTGAGTTTTTCCAGCACAAAATTGAGGTCCCATGCAGGAGTTGGTGATCTTCTGGGAGGCCTTACATTTATGGCCCCTCTAAGATACTGTTTTAGCAGAGAATGAGAAAAGATGGGAGGCTCTGTGTTTTAATGAGCCGAGATAGCAAAGGCATGGACTTTTATTGAAGAAAAGGATAGGCCCTTGTCAAGCATCTCAGTCAAGTATTGTAAAATCTGAGGAATATTTGGTTTTGCTGTGTCCGTTCCTTGTGCTTGGTTCCAAGCACAGAATCTCTTCCATTTATCAGCATAAGATTTTCTAGTACCAGGCCTTCTGGCTTCCAAAATGACATCCATCACAGATTTACTGAGAGGTGTTGTTTGAATAATTACATGATCAGCCATGCTGCCAGGTTCAGAGTTTGGAGCTGAGTGTGCAGAACTTGACTGTTCTACTGAGACAATAGGATGAGGTATTTGAGGCAAGTACCAAGGAGGGAGTTGAGACATATTCCTTAGAATTGGGTACCAGTGCTGGTGAGTCCAGTCAGGAGCAATTAGGATCATTTTTGGTTTTGCCTGTCTGACCTTTAGTAACACCTTGGGTAGAAGAGGCAGAGAAGGAAAGGCGTAGACTGATAGGTTTTTCCAACTGAATGAGAGGGCATCCACTTTCCATGCTGGTCTGTGATAAGTTCTTGTGCAGAATTTGTCCAGTTGATAATTTTGGGGAGAGGCAAATAGATCTATGTCTGGGCTCTCCCATGTCTGTGTTACCATGCTGAAGACTTGTGGATCCAGTTTCCACTTGTGAGGGTCCATAAGATTTCTGCTTAGGTAGTCTGCCAGAGTATTTAGTTTTCCTGGCAGGAATTGAGCTTGAAGATGTACTTGGTAAGTCAAGGCTGTGTCCCACAATGCCATGGCTTGTCTGCAAGGAGGGTAGGAATATGTACCCCCCTGCTTATGTACCACATAACCATGGTGTTGTCCATCTTTATCAGTAGTTGTCCTGGATGAAGTAAGTCCTTGAAGGCTGTCAGGGCATTCTGAACAGCTAGCATCTCTTTCTGGTTGATATGCAGATGCATTTGTTTTGGGTTCCATATGCCCTGAATGCATCTCTCCGCCAGGTGGGTCCCCCAAGCATAGTCTGATGCATCTGTAGTTAGGGTTTAGGGGGTAGAGTGAATGTTCGTCCCTTGTTTTGGTGACAAGTCTCTGCCCACCAAAGAAACTCCTGTTGTAGGCAGGGAATGAGAGGAATCATTGTTTTCAGACTGTGACAATGTTGACTCCATAAACTTTTTCGATACCATTGAAGTTTCCTCATATGCAGTCTTGCATATGGAATTAGTAGAATGCAGGATGCCATGAACCCCAAAGCCTGCAGAATTTGTCTTGCAGATAACAGAGTTTTTGTTGTCATCTGTTTGAAGTATATAGTCAGTTGCCTTTGTTTGTCTGGCGTAAGGTAAGCCGTCTGGGCAGTTGTATTCAAGCCTGCACCCAGGAATGTAATTTTTTGAGAGGGTACCAGTTGTGATTTATTTTAGTTTATTGTGTACCCTAGGCATGTTAGAAGCCTTGTTACAAATGCCAAACGTTGAAGAATGCCTTTGTTTTCTGCTTGAATGAGACAGTCGCCCAAATAAGGATAGATTTGTATGCTTCTTTGTCTGCAAAATGCAATTACTGGTGCAGGCACTTTGTAAAGACCCTGGGCGCAGTAGATAAGCCAAAGAGCAGTGCAGAGAATTGGTAATGCATAAAACCTGCCTTGAAGCGGAAGTATCTTCTGCATGATTCCCTTACTGGGACATGCAGGTATGCCTCTTAAGTCTAGTCACTAACCAAGCATTCTTGCCCAGCATGGGCAGTAGCTGTTGTAAAGTCAGCATTTTGAATTTTGGAATGTCCAAGAATGTCTTCAAAATCGATAAGTACAGTATTAGACACCAGGCATTGTCTTTTATGGGTACCAGGAACAGTCTTAAATAAAAACCTTGTCCTTTTTCCTGTTCTGGTACTGGTTGAATAGCAACCATATCCATGAGGGACGTAACTTGTTTCTGAGCCTCTGCCCATTGATTTTCTGGCAGATCTGACCAACCGTTTGGTATTGGCAAAGGATGGAAATGAAATCTGTACCCCTGGGATACTATGTTTAATACAAACTTGTCCTGGGTAATTAACAGCCAATTTTGAGCATGAAGTGCTAACTTTCTCCCCAAGGGGGCTGCTAAAAGATAAGTGTTTGATGATGGTACTGGGAAGTTATTGAGAGTGCTTACTGTAGGGTTGTGCTTTGTTTGCTCCAGATTTGGAGGTGGAGGCACCCCACTGCTTTGACGTATAAGAACCCTGTGATTGGTATCTATAGCCTTTTGAGCAACTGGATTTGCCTCGAGAGGCTCTGTTGGACACAGGAAAGGACCAATTTTTAGTAGACCAGTGCCTACTGAATCTGGGTGGCTGCACGTGTAAGAAATCTTTTACAGTTTGCATACATTTAGCTTTGTCTTCCACTTTCTTTAAAACCTCTTCTGCCTTATTACCAAACAGAGTATCATGCTGTAAAGGTGCATCCAACAATTTAGCTTTAACATGATCAGGCAGATTTTGCTCCTTGAGCCAGGCATGCCTTCTAATCACAGATCCAGTAAATGCAGCCCTGCAAGAGGCCTCCAAGGAATCAAAACCACATTGCAAAGTATGCTTTCCAACCTGTTCTGCTGCATGCAATAATTCCTGTAATTCTTTATTTTCCACACAATCAGAAATCAACATCGTTTTCTGTTTCAACAGGCCCATAACATGTTGTTGATATTTAAGCATATGAAATTTGCAATTTAAGGCCCTAATTGCCAAGGTTGCAGACGGACAAACATTCTTTCCCCATCTACCCAGCACCCTGGAATCTCTATCAGAGGGGATAGGATTTTTGGCTGTAGAGGTCTTTACACCTTTGGGACCATGTGATATTGTTTCAGGATCAGCAGCAGGACTTTTGAACAGAAATTTGTGGGAGTCAGGAACCCTGCAATATCTGTCTGGCTTACTAAGAGCCGGAGGCGAAAATACATCATCTACAATGTCTAATACAGGAGGTATAGCCAAAGGCCTATGCTGAGGAAGAAGAAGGAAATCCCTAAGACTCTTTTTTTGATTCAGAGAAATCCTGACTCTCCCAATGAAAATGTTCCCTAAAAGCATGCAAGGTTTCTCCAAAAGAATAATCCTCAGGAGGAGATGCAGATGGAATGGATTCTTCTGCATTTGAATCCTCATAGGGTGAAATAGAAAATTCCTGATCAGAGGAGGAATCAGAAGAAATAGAAACCTGATCTGAAGATTCATAATCAGTGTCTTGCCTAGGCCTCTTAGCGGGGGGGGACCCCTGATCAAGGTAATTAAGTCCTCAGCCATTTTGATCATCTGTTTTTTAGGCATAGGGGCCTGAGCACGTGGTTCATGCGTCAGTTTTTTAGACTTAGAAGTTGATTTTGTTTTTGAAGCTGGCGTCAGTTTTATATAAAAATGCTTTGGCCTGAAAACACCCTCAGAAGCCGGTGCCTGCTCAGCGGCTCCGGACCCATCCGAGGGAAAGACATCCGTGGGTTCAATACTCTGAGAATCTCGCAGCATACTGGACTCCGCATGGGTCTCGGCAGAGGCCTGCGACTCAAAAGTAGCGGGTATCAGGGGCTGCGAAAGCACCTCACTGAGTACCGGCGAACCGACGACTGGCTTAGGAGAAGCTTCGTCGTCAGTTTTGGACCTCAACGGTCTGTCTCTGTCTTTTTCTTTGCATTTTTTGTGTACTCCGGTAGTCGGATTGCTATATGACAACATTTCTGGATAATTAAATCTGGATCCAAAATATTCTGAAGCAAAAACATATAGATGCTTAATAGTGCGTTGGTTAAATCTAGCCCAAAACCGACAACAAGGCACATTATGATCTGGGCCTAGGCAAGGAATACAGTACAAATGAAAATCCTTATGAGGTATTTGCTACCCACAAGTAATACAATTGTTAACTTTTACTGACATCGGTAAGGAGCAAGGAAAAGTTTCAACAATGGGGTACTTAGCTTTAATTAAAGACTTCAGTTCTGAAACTCGAATGTGAAAATTTCAGGAGTCGGCTGACCGGCACTTGCGAACTGCTTCTGCTTCGGGCACCACGCGGCAAAAAAGACTGGATAAAATGGCATCGGCTGCATGTTTTATATCCCTGATGACCTGACGTCATGGAAAAGGAGACAGCAACTGATGCAGGATCCAAGACTTTGATATTCTGGCCGACTGAGGGCAACCTGCCAGCTGATTATCCAAATGTAATGACGGCAACAGTGGAAACACGAAGAACATCTGAGTAGTAACTGCTCATATTTCCTGAAGGGCTTAGTCCTATTCAGTTAGAAGCTGAGCTGTCTGTGCACATCCAAGGAGTGCAGGATCCTTTCTCCTTTATTTTGAGGATTAGGGAAGAAGGTTGGCAAATGTATAGACTGGTGGAGAGCCACACAGGACACCACTTTAGGCATAAAGGAAGGATTAGTCCTGAGGGCAACCCTGTCAGCATGAAAAATAATGAAGGGTTCCACAGCCATAAGTGCTTGTAGCTCAGACACTCTTCTAGCTGAAGTGACGGCCAGAAGCAAGGCTGTTTTCCAGAGAGAGGAATTTTAATTCTGCGGACGCTGCAGGCTCAAAGGGGGGCTATGTAAGCTTTTCTAGTACAAAGAAAAGGTCCCAAGCAGGGGTGGGTGCTCTCCTTGGTGGCCTTAAGTTGTTTGTCCCTCTCAGGAACTGTTTGATGACAGAGTAAGAGAAGAGAGGTGCCTTAGTGTTGTAATGAGCCGAGATGGCTGAGGCATGGATCTTAATGAAGGAGAAGCCGAGGCCTCTGTGGAGTTGATCTGCTAAGTAATCCAGGATTAGAGGTAGGGAGGGCAGTGCTGTGTCCTCTCCTTTAGATTGAATCCAGAAGCAATACCTTTTCCACTTATTACCATAGGATTTCCTTGTACTGGGTCTTCTGGCTTCGAGAATGACATCCAACACTTACTTGCTTAGGCTGGTCACTGGGGGAGAATTCAAGGAAAAAGCCAGGCTGCAAGATTCAGGGTTTGCAGTTGTCATCCCAGCTGAGTGAGGAGGGTTGGGCTCTGAGGTAGATGCCCAGGGTGGCACCGGTGACGGGCTGCGCAGTAGTGGGTATCAGTTCTGGCATGGCCAGTCCAGGGCAATCCGGATTGTCCTTGGTCTGTCCTGTCTTATCTTGAGTAATATTCTTGAGAGAAGGAACTGAGTGGAAAATGCATAGATTGAGAGGTTTTCCCACTGGATGGGTAAGGCATCCACTTTCCAGGCCCTACTGTGAGGTGTCCTAGTGTAAAATTTGCAAAGCTCGTGACTGCAGGGGGAGGCAAACAGGTCCACCTCTGGGGTCCCCATTTCTGGATTAGAAGGCTGAAGGGTGAAGGGTTCTAATTACCACACGCATGTGGGTCTACGAGATTTCTGCTTAAGTCATCTGCCAGTGAGTTTGTTTGTCTGACAGGAATTGAGCTTGCAGATGGACCTGCATGTCTAAGGCAGTGTTCCACAGGGCCATGGCTAGTCTGCAGAGTGGGTTCCCCCCTGCTTGTTAATGTACCATATAACTGTGGTGTTGTCTGTTTTATATTAGCAGGGGTCCTGGTGAGAGTAGGATTCTGAAAGCTGTTGGAGCATGCTGAACAGCTAGCATCTCTTTTTGGTTGATGTGCAGGTGAATTTGACCTGGCCTCCTTTGGCCCTGAATGAACTTGTCGTCCAGGTGTGCCCCCCAGGCATAGTCTGATGTGTCTGTGGTTAGGGTATGGGCAGTGTGGGATTGAGTAAAGGGAAGTCCCTTGTTGTGGTTGCATGCTGCTACCCACCAAAGATGTTCTGTCCTTAGATAAGGTATGATAGGAATGACAGTTTCCAGGTCCTGAGAATGTTGATACCAAAGAGTACCACTGAAGTTTCCTCATATGCAGTCTGGCATATGGAATTAGGATGCAAGAGGCCATGAACCCTAGGGCCTGCTGGACTTTCCTTGCAGATAACTGGGTTCTGGTGGCCATTTGAGTGAAGTAGCCTGTCAGAAGGACTTTGTTTTTCTGGAGTAAAGAATGCCATCTGGGATGCTGTGTCCAAGTTTGCTCCCAGGAATACAATCTTTTGACTGGGGACTAGTTTTGACTTCTTTTCATTGATAGTGTACCCCAGGGAGGTTAGAATGTTCTTTACAAATGTCAGGTGCTGCAACAGCATTTCCTGACTGGCTGAATCAGGCAGTCGTCCAATTATGGGTAGATTTGAATTTTTCTCTGTCTGCAGTAGGCAATGGCTGGAGCCAGGCATTTTGTGAATACTCTGGGAGCAGTGGATAAGCCAATGGAAAGTGCAGAGAAAGTACAGTTGTGTACACTTACCATAAATGTAGATGTTCGAGTGTATTCACTGTTGCAGTCATCACATTTGGGTTGTCTGCTTGCAGTAGCCCTCAGTCAGCCTGATTAACAAAGTCTTGGGTCCTGTGTCGGTTGCTGTCCCTCTTCCATGACATCAGGTCGTCAGGGGTATAAAACATGCAGCTGACGTAATTACATCAGTTTTTCTTGCCCCAGATGTCAGGTGCTCCCCCAATGGGAAGCAATTAAATCTATAAATATACAAGGTTACACCTCCAACAAAAAAGCAAATACACCAAAAAGCTTTTGAGCATAGTAAAGGAGAGTAGAGGTCTAGCCAAAGGAAGAAAGGGGGCTGGAGGGAAGGTAACCAGGACTGCAACAGTGGGGAAGGTAACCAGGACTGCAACAGTGAATACACCCGAGCATCTATATTTATGGTAAGAGAACACAACTTTGTGTTTCACTGTTGCAGTCATCACATTTGGGTAGATTCCCAAAGCTAAGGATGGGAGGAGGAATTCAGATAGCATTAGAACCAGCTATAAGGCCCTGCAAGACTGAAGTTGCAAAGCCAGCTCTGGATTTAGAGAAACTTGGCAGATGGTAATGCTTGGTGAAAGTATGTATATAACTCCAGGTAGCAGCTTCTAGGATGTCCCTGGTAGGGATGCCTCTGAGAAAGGCTGTAGAAGTAGATGCAGCCCTGGTTGAGTGGGGTCTGATCCCCTTTGAGATAGGCTTTCCATGGTGCTTGTAGCAGAAATGAATGCAATGGCCTATCCATTTGGAAATGGTTTGCTTTGAAATAGCCTTCCCCTCTGCCCCTGCAGCAAATGTAACCAGCAGTCGATCATATTCCTTTGAGATTTAGTCCTGTCCAAGTAGAATCTAAGTTGTCTGTGCACGTCTAAGGAGTGCAGTATCCGTTCCCCTTTGTTCTGTGGATTAGGAAAGAAGGTTGGCAAATGAATGGACTGATTAAGGGCCACACTGGATACCACCTTGGGCATGAAGGAAGGATTGGTCCTGAGGGACACCCTGTCCGCATGAAAGATGATGAAAGGCTCCACTGCCATGAGGGCCTGTAATTCAAATACCCTTCTTGCTGAAGTGAATGCTAAAAGGAAAGCTGTTTTCCAAGAGAGGAATTTTAAAACCGCAGTGGCAGCTGGCTCAAAAGGAGGAACTGTGAGCTTTTCCAATACAAAGTTATGGTCCCAGGCTGGAGTTGGGGCTTTCCTGGGTGGTCGTAGATGTTTGGCCCCTCTGAGGAACTGCTTAAACAGTGGATAAGAAAAGAGGGGAGGTTCTGTGTCTTAATGAGATGAAATGGCCAAGGTGTGAATTTTGATGGAGGAGAACGACAGGCCCTTGTGAAGCATCTCAGTTAAGTATTGCAAAATCTGAGGTAAATTGGGCACTGCTGTGCATATCCATTAAGCTTGGTTCCAGGCACAGAATATTTTCCATTTTTCAGCATAAGATTTTCTATGCCTCCTTGCCTCTAAAATGATATCCATCACTAGTTTACTGAGAGATGGTAAAGGAGAGATTAGGTAATTAGCCAGGCTGCTAGGTTCAGTGTATGAAGCTGAGTGTGCAGAATCTGGTTCTCCTGCTGAGACAATAAGGTAGGAGTCTGAGGCAGGTGCCATGGGGCCAACAGTGACACACTGCGCAAGAGGGGGTACCAGTGTTGGCGTGGCCAGTCTGGTGCAATCAAAATCATCCTTGGTTTGTCTTGTTTGATCTTTAGTAGTACTTTGGAGAGCAGAGGCAGAGGAGGAAAGGCATAAACTGATAGTTTTTTCCAGCTGAAGGACAGATATCCACTTTCTAAGCTTGCTTGTGGGAAGTCCTTGTGCAATATTTGTCCAACTGATAGTTCTGCGGGGAGGCAAACAGGTCTATATCTGGGCTCCCCCATTTGCTTGTCAACATGTTGAAAATCCGTGGTTCATTTCCACTCATGTGGGTCCATGAGGTTTCTGCTTAGTTTGCCTGCCAGTGTATTTCTTTTTCCTGGCAGGAATTGAGCTTGTAGATGTACTTGGTAGCTCAGGGCTGTGTTCCACAATGCCATGGCTAGTCTGCAGAGGGCGTAAGAATGTGTACCCTCCCTGCTTGTTTATGTACCACATAACAGTGGTGTTGTCCGTCTTTACCACTAATTGTCCTGGAAGAATGTGGTCCTTGAAGGCTGTCAAAGCATTCTGTACAGCTAACATTTCTTTCTGATTGATATGCAAGTGCATTTGACTTGGGTTCCATTTGCCCTGAATGCACTTCCCTGCCAGGTGAACCCCCCATGCATAATCTGATGCATCTGTTAGGGTTTGGGTGGCAGGGGATTGTGTGAATGGTAATCCCTTGTTTTGGTGGCAAGCCTCTGCCCACCAAATAAAGTATAGGCGTAGGCAAGGAATGATAGGAATTACTGCTTCTAGATCCTGAGAATGTTGATACCATAGGCTTTTTGTTACCATTGTAGTTTCCTCATATGCAGTCTTGCATATGGAATTAGAAGAATGCAGGAGGCCATGAACCCTAAAGCTTGTAGTATTTGCCTTGCAGATAGTAGGGTTTTTGTGGCGACTTGTTTGAAGTAGGTTGTCAAATAAATTTGCTTGTCTGGAGGAAAGACATCTGGGAAGTTGTATTCAAGCTTGCTCCCAGGAATATGATTTGTTGACAGGGTACCAAGTGCGATTTGTTTTCATTTATAGTGTACCCCAGACAACTTAGCACCTTCTGTACAAAGGCCAGATGATTCAAAAGTATATCCTGGCTTTCTGCCTGAATGGGTATATTTGGATATTTATTTGCCTGCAAAATGCAATAACTGGGACTAGGCACTTAGTGAATACCCTGGGTGCAGTAGACAAGCAAAGGGCAGTGCAGAGAACTGGTAGTGACTGTAGCCTGGTTTGAAGTGTAGGTATCTTCTGCAAGATTCCCTGATTGGGATGTGCAGGTATGCTTCCTTTAAATCGAGTGTTACCATCCAGGCATCTTTTCCTAGCATAAGAAGCAACTGATGAAGAGTCAGCATCTTGAATTTTGGAATCACCAAAAAGGTGTTTAGAGTATACGGGTCCAGAAGAGGACACCATGAATTGTCTTTTCTGGGTACCAGGAAAAGTCTTGAGTATAAACTTTGTCCTTTTTCCCCTTCTGGTACAGTCTGAATAGCCTTTATGTTTAAAAGAGAGACTATTTGCTTTTGAGCCTCTGCCCACTGATTTGGGGGTAGATCTGGCCAACCTTTTGGCGTTGATAATGTATGGAAGTGAAATCTGTATCCTTGGGACACTATATTTAAAACCCATTTGTCCTGGGTAATGAGTTCTCAGTTTTTGGCCTGCAGACCAATCTTTCCCCCTAAAGGAGCATTCAGTTGAGAAGTGCTTGAAAGTTTTAAAAGGAAGTCATTGAGACAGTTTTCCATAGAAGGAGTCTTACTACTCCCAGATTTGGAAGCGGAAGCCCCCCACTGCTTAGTCTTGTGCATACCCTGGGACTGAAACCTGGGATTTCTGCTGTGTCTGGGTTTGGATTGAGAAGGCCTGGAAGGAGCCGGAAAGGACCAATTCTTAGAAGGCCAATGCCTACTAAATCTTGGGGGCTGAACTTGTAAAAAGTCTTCAACAGTTTGCATAGATTTAGCTTTATCTTCCATCTTTTTATGAACTTCCTCAGCTTTGTTGCCAAACAGGTGGTCCTGATTTAAGGGAGCATCCAACAGTTTAGCTTTAACATGATCATGCAAAGATTGCTCCTTAAGCCAAACATGCCTTTAGAGTACAGACCCAGTGACAGCAGCCCTGCAAGAGGCCTCTAATGAATCAAACCCACAGTGCAAAGTATGTTTTCCAACCTGTTCAGCAGAATGTATGAAATCCTGTAATTCCTTATTTTCCTCACAGTCAGGAATCAACATAATTTTCTGTATAAGCAATCCAATAACATGTTGTTACTTTAACATATGAAACTGGCAGTTTAAGGCCCTAATGGCCAAGGTTGCAGAAGTGGAAACCTTCTTACCCCGTCTATCCAGCGCCCTGGAGTCTCTATCAGAAACGGTTGGGTTTTTGGCAGTAGAAGCCTTAATGCCCTTGGGTCCCGGTGTAATAATCTCTGGATTCGCAATAGGATTTTTCAACAGGAACTTGTGAGAATCAGGAATGTCCGTCTCAGGTTTTCTGGGAGCAGGAGGCAAAGAATCAGGGGCCAAACTAGATTCCAAAAAGGCACCATTAACAATGTCTAGTACACGAGGTACAGCTAAACGCCTATGCTGAGGCAAGAGTAAGAAATCCCTAAGCCTCTTTTTCAAATCAGAAAGGTCCTGGCTTCCCAGTGGAAATGCTCCCTTAGACTGTGCAAGGTTTCAACAAAAGAAAAATCCTCTGGAGGGGAAGCAGAGGTAATAGAGTCCTCTGCATCAGAATCCTCATTAAGTAGATAAGGGTAAACCCAGATCATCAGAAGAATCAGAAAAATCAGAATCCTGGTCAGAAGATTCATAAACAAATTCAGTCCTAGGTCTCTTAGGAGAGGGAGGCTGGCATTCTCAGATTAAAGTTATAAGATCTTCAACTATTCTTATCATTTGTTTTTTAGGCATTGAGGCCGGAGCATGTGGCGTGGGCATCGGTTTTCTAGGCATGGTTCGAGGTTTAGGCCTTAAAGAAGGGGGCTTCGGTTTAACATGCAAGTCTATAGGCCTGAATACACCCTCAGAAGCCGGTGCCTGCACAGCTGCCTCGGACCCTCCAACGTGAGACATCCACAGGTTCCACAGTTGAAGCATCTCGTGGCATACCGGACTCCAAATGGGTCTCAGTAGAGACCTGCGAATCAGAAGTAGTGGGTATCAGGGGCCGCGAAAGCAACCGAGTACTGGTGAACTGGCGACTGGCTTAGAAGCGTCGGTGGCAGCTTTGGACCTAGGCAGCCTATCTCTCTTTATCTTTGCGTTTTTTCGGAATTCTGGTAGTCAGATGGCTTACCGACGACATTTCTGGATAATTGAACGAGAACCAAAATATTCAGAGGCGAAAATATACAGGGGACAGATAGTGCGTTGATTAAATAAGGCACAAAAAAGTGCGTTGATTAAATAAGGCACAAAAAGTACAGTTTTGTACCTACCATAAATGTAGATGTTCGAGTGTTCACACTGCTGCAGTCATCACACTTGGGTTATCCTGCCGTCAGGTGGTCCCGCAGTCGGCCAGAGTTCCAAAGTCTTGGTCCGGCATCGGTTGCTGTCGCTTCTTCCGACGTCAGTCCACCAGGGGTATACAACAAGATGCATCCAATGCCATTTTCTTCAGTTTTTCTTGCCCCAGATGTCAGGTGCCCCCAAGTAAGTAGGCAATACATATAAAATAAAAACAATACCTTCAGTCACAATAAAAACAATACCTTCAGTCACAAGCAAATACACCACAAAGGTTGTATAGGACAGAAAGGTATAGATAAGGCCTGCTAGTTCAGAGGGGATGGAGGGAGGGTAACCTGGACTGCAGCAGTGTGAACACTCAAACACCTTCATTTATGATAGGTACAAAACTGTATTATGTTCATTGTGTTACACTGCTGCAGTCATCACACTTGGATAGAATCCCAAAGCTAAGGTTAGGTGGCTGGTCTATAAAGAGTTAGGATTGACTATGAGGCCCTGCAGAACTGCAGTGGCAAATCCTGCTCTGGATTTAGAGTAAAGAGGCAGGTGGTAATGCTTGGCAAAGGTATGCACTGAGCTCCAAGTTGCAGCCTCCAAAATCTCCTTGGTAGGTGCTCCTCTGAGAAAGGCCGTTGAAGTGGCTGTAGCCCTTGTGGAATGTGGCCTAATGCTATTTGGGACTGATTTTCCATGCTGTGTGTAGCAGTAACGAATACAGTGTCCTGTCTATTTGGATATAGTCTGCTTTGAGATAGCCTTGCCCTGTGATCCTGCAGCATATGCTACAAACAGTTGCTCAGTTTTCCTGATAGCTTTTGTTTTGTCCAAGTAGAAGCGTAGCTGCCTGTGTATGTTCAAAGAATGCAGAAGTTTCTCCCCTTTATGGGGGTTTGGATAAAAAGTTGGCAAATGGATGGTTTGGTTAAGAGCCACACTAGATACCACATTTAGCATAAATGTAGGGTTTGTCCTTAAAAAAAACCCTGTCTTGATGAAAAATTATAAAAGGTTCCACTGCCATTGATGCCTGTAGCTCTGAGACTCTTCGTGCTGAAGTTGCTGCCAGGAGCAGAGCTGTTTTCCATGATAAAAATTTTAGATTGGCTGTATTAGCTGGCTCAAAAGGTGGCAGGGTCAGTTTTTCCAAAACAAAATTGAGGTCCCGTGTTGGTGCTCTCCGGGGTGGTCTTATGTTTTTAGCCCCTCTGAGGTACTGCTTTAGCAAGGGATGAGAGAATAAAGGAGGATCCGTGTTGTAATGTGCTGAAATGGCTGAGGCGTGGATCTTAACTGATGAGAAGGATAGGCCTCTGTCCAGCATCTCAGTTAAGTATTGTAAAATCTGAGGAATGTTTGGAACAAGAGGGTCAAGGTTTTGAGCCTGGCTCCAGACGCAGAATCTCTTCCATTTTCCTGGTGCTAGGCCTCCTGGCCTCCAGAATGACATCCACAACAGCTTTAGAGAGAGGTGTTGCCTGTTTGACTAATAAATCGCCATGCAGCCAGGTTTAGGGTTTTGAGCTGACCGTGTAGGATCAGATTGTTTTGTTGAGTCAGAAGGTGTGGAATTTGAGGCAAAATCCATGGTGGGCCTTGAGCTAGGCTCCTTAAGATAGGGTACCGGTGCTGACGTGGCCAGTCTGGAGCAATCAGGATCATCTGAGGTTTCTCTTGTCTGGCTTTTAGGAGTACCTTTGAAAGGACAGGCAGAGGCGGGAAGGCATAAACTTTTAGGTTTTTCCAGCTGAACAAAAGAGCATCCACTTTCCATGCTTGTTTGTGATAAGTCCTTGTGCAGAATTTTTGTAGTTGACAATTCAGTGGGGAGGCAAAAAGATGCATGTCTGGGCATCCCCATTTTTGCGTTACTATGCTGAAGATTTGTGGATTCAATTTCCATTCGTGAGGATCCATGATATTTCTGCTTAGACCGTCTGATGGGTATTTTTCTTTCCTGGCAGGAATTGTGCTTGCAGGTGAACTTGGTATGTTAGAGCTGTGTTCCACAAGGTCATGGCTTGCCTGCATAGGGGGTAAGAATGAGTGCCCCCTTGCTTGTTCATGTACCTCATTACTGTGGTGTTGTCTGTCTTTAATAATAATTGTCCTGGATGCAGAAGGTCCTTAAAATCTGTTAGGGCATTTTGAACAGCCAACATCTCTTTTTGACTGATGTGAAGATGCATCTGGTCTGTGGTCCACTTGCCCTGAATGCATTTTCCTGCCATGTGTGCTCCCCCAGGCGTAATCTGAAGCATCTGTTAGAGTCTGCCTGGCTGTGGGTAGGGTGAAAGGCTGACACTCCTGTTTTAGGCAGGGAATCATTGGTATTACTGCTTCTAAACTGTGAGAGTGCTGAGTCCAAACACTTTTTAGGTACCATTGTAGTTTCCTCATATGCAGTCTGGCATATGGTATTAGTAGTATGCAAGATGCCATGAATCCCAGGGCCTGCAGAATTTTTCTTGCAGGGAGATGGGACTTTTTTTCCAGTAATTGAAAACATTGAGTTAGTTGAATCTGTTTGTCTGGCGTGAGGTAAGCCATCTGGGACGTTGTATTTAAGCTGGCACACAGGAATATAATCTGTTGTGAGGGCACTAGTTTTGACTTTTTTTCATTTACTGTGTACCCTAGAGAAGTTAGCAACCTTTTTACAAATGCTAGATGCTGTAGAAGAATGTCCTTTGTCTGTGCTTGAATGAGGCAATCATCCAGGTATGGATATATTTGAATTCCTTTTTGTCTGCAAAATGCAATTACTGGTGCCAGGCACTTTGTAAAGACCCTGGGCGCAGTAGATAAACCAAAGGACTGTGCAGAGAACTGGTTGTGCATTGTACCAACTTTGAATCTGAGGTATCTTCTGCAATTTTGTCTGATAGGGACATGCAGGTATGCCTCTTTGAGGTCCAGAGTAACAAGCCAAGCGTTCCTGCCCAGCATGGGTAGAAGCTGCTGTAATGTCAACATTTTGAATTTTGGAATATCCAGGTAAGTATTTAGAATTGAAAGGTCTAGTATGGGCCTCCAGTCCTTGCCCTTTCTGGGGACCAGGAAGAGTCTTTGAGTGAAATCCTTATCCTTGTTCCTGCTGTGGTACATTTTGAACAGCTCTCATGTCCATGAGGGCTGAACTTTGTTTTTGTGCCTCTGCCCATTGATTTTGTGGCAGGTCTGGCATTCTTTTTAGCCTTGGTAAAGTATGAAAGTGGAACCTGTAACCTTGAGACACAACATTTAAAACCCATTTGTCTTGGGTGATTGGCAGTTTTGAGAAAAAAGTGCTAGCCCCAAGGGGCTTCCAAAAGGGAAGTGCTTGGCGTACGAAGGGGAAAGTCATTGTGACTGCTTCCTGTAAGGTTGAGACTTGTCCTCACCTCCTTTTGGGGTTGAGGCCCACCGTCGCTGTCTGTTTGAGCCTTGGGGTTGAGATCTGCCTCTTGGGCGCCTGTATCTGCCTCTCTGTGGTCTGTCTGCCACTGGAAAGGACCAATTTTTTGTAGGCCAATTTCTGCTAAATCGAGGTGGCTGTACCTGTCTTCGAAGTAGTATTCGGTAGAAGTAATCTCTGGATCCGACCGACCGGCACTTGCGAACAGCTTCTGCTTCGGGCGCCACGCGGCAAGAAAGACTGAGGAAAATGGCGTCGGCTGATGCCTTTATACCAAGACCAACAGAGATGACGCCGGGTGGAGGCGACATCAGCCGGAAGCCGACTTTGGAACTGGAATCCGACTGAAGGGCTGCCTGACGACAGGACAACCCACTTGTTATGACTGCAGATGCATCCATGAAGGACATCAAGATATCATGCTGTACAGGAGCATCCAATACTTTTGCCTTCACATGATCATGCAAAGATTGCTCCTTAAGCCAAACATGCCTTTAGAGTACAGACCCAGTGACAGCAGCCCTGCAAGAGGCCTCTAATGAATCAAACCCACAGTGCAAAGTATGTTTTCCAACCTGTTCAGCAGAATGTATGAAATCCTGTAATTCCTTATTTTCCTCACAGTCAGGAATCAACATAATTTTCTGTATAAGCAATCCAATAATATGTTGTTACTTTAACATATGAAACTGGCAGTTTAAGGCCCTAATGGCCAAGGTTGCAGAAGTGGAAACCTTCTTACCCTGTCTATCCAGCGCCCTGGAGTCTCTATCAGAAACGGTTGGGTTTTTGGCAGTAGAAGCCTTAATGCCCTTGGGTCCCGGTGTAATAATCTCTGGATTCGCAATAGGATTTTTCAACAGGAACTTGTGAGAATCAGGAATGTCTGTCTCAGGTTTTCTGGGAGCAGGAGGCAAAGAATCAGGGGCCAAACTAGATTCCAAAAAGGCACCATTAACTATGTCTAGTACACGAGGTACAGCTAAACGCCTATGCTGAGGCAAGAGTAAGAAATCCCTAAGCCTCTTTTTCGAATCAGAAAGGTCCTGGCTTCCCAGTGGAAATGCTCCCTTAGACTGTGCAAGGTTTCAACAAAAGAAAAATCCTCTGGAGGGGAAGCAGAGGTAATAGAGTCCTCTGCATCAGAATCCTCATTAAGTAGATAAGGGTAAACCCAGATCATCAGAAGAATCAGAAAAATCAGAATCCTGGTCAGAAGATTCATAAACAAATTCAGTCCTAGGTCTCTTAGGAGAGGGAGGCTGGCATCCTCAGATTAAAGTTATAAGATCTTCAACCATTCTTATCATTTGTTTTTTAGGCATTGAGGCCTGAGCATGTGGCGTGGGCATCGGTTTTCTAGGCATGGTTCGAGGTTTAGGCCTTAAAGAAGGGGGCTTCGGTTTAACATGCAAGTCTATAGGCCTGAATACACCCTCAGAAGCCGGTGCCTGCACAGCGGCTCGGACCCCTCCAACGTAGAGACATCCACAGGTTCCACAGTTGAAGCATCTCGTGGCATACCGGACTCCAAATGGGTCTCAGTAGAGACCTGCGAATCAGAAGTAGTGGGTATCAGGGGCTGCGAAAGCAACCGAGTACTGGTGAACTGGCGACTGGCTTAGAAGCGTCGGTGGCAGCTTTGGACCTAGGCAGCCTATCTCTCTTTATCTTTGCGTTTTTTCGGAATTCTGGTAGTCAGATGGCTTACCGACGACATTTCTGGATAATTGAACGAGAACCAAAATATTCAGAGGCGAAAATATACAGGGGACAGATAGTGCGTTGATTAAATAAGGCACAAAAAAGTGCGTTGATTAAATAAGGCACAAAAAGTACAGTTTTGTACCTACCATAAATGTAGATGTTCGAGTGTTCACACTGCTGCAGTCATCACACTTGGGTTATCCTGCCGTCAGGTGGTCCCGCAGTCGGCCAGAGTTCCAAAGTCTTGGTCCGGCATCGGTTGCTGTCGCTTCTTCCGACGTCAGTCCGCCAGGGGTATACAACAAGATGCATCCAACACCATTTTCTTCAGTTTTTCTTGCCCCAGATGTCAGGTGCCCCCAAGTAAGTAGGCAATACATATAAAATAAAAACAATACCTTCAGTCAAAATAAAAACAATACCTTCAGTCACAAGCAAATACACCACAAAGGTTGTATAGGACAGAAAGGTATAGATAAGGCCTGCTAGTTCAGAGGGGATGGAGGGAGGGTAACCTGGACTGCAGCAGTGTGAACACTCAAACACCTTCATTTATGATAGGTACAAAACTGTATTATGTTCATTGTGTTACACTGCTGCAGTCATCACACTTGGATAGAATCCCAAAGCTAAGGTTGGGTGGCTGGTCTATAAAGAGTTAGGATTGGCTATGAGGCCCTGCAGAACTGCAGTGGCAAATCCTGCTCTGGATTTAGAGTAAAGAGGCAGGTGGTAATGCTTGGTAAAGGTATGCACTGAGCTCCAAGTTGCAGCCTCCAAAATCTCCTTGGTAGGTGCTCCTCTGAGAAAGGCCGTTGAAGTGGCTGTAGCCCTTGTGGAATGTGGCCTAATGCTATTTGAGACTGATTTTCCATGCTGTGTGTAGCAGTAATGAATACAGTGTCCTGTCTATTTGGATATAGTCTGCTGAGATAGCCTTGCCCTGTGATCCTGCAGCATATGCTACAAACAGTTGCTCAGTTTTCCTGATAGCTTTTGTTTTGTCCAAGTAGAAGCGTAGCTGCCTGTGTATCTTCAAAGAATGCAGAAGTTTCTCCCCTTTATGGGGGTTTGGATAAAAAGTTGGCAAATGGATGGTTTGGTTAAGAGCCACACTAGATACCACATTTAGCATAAATGTAGGGTTTGTCCTTAAAAAAAACCCTGTCTTGATGAAAAATTATAAAAGGTTCCACTGCCATTGATGCCTGTAGCTCTGAGACTCTTCGTGCTGAAGTTGCTGCCAGGAGCAGAGCTGTTTTCCATGATAAAAATTTTAGATTGGCTGTATTAGCTGGCTCAAAAGGTGGCAGGGTCAGTTTTTCCAAAACAAAATTGAGGTCCCGTGTTGGTGCTCTCCGGGGTGGTCTTATGTTTTTAGCCCCTCTGAGGTACTGCTTTAGCAAGGGATGAGAGAATAAAGGAGGATCCGTGTTGTAATGTGCTGAAATGGCTGAGGCGTGGATCTTAACTGATGAGAAGGATAGGCCTCTGTCCAGCATCTCAGTTAAGTACTGTAAAATCTGAGGAATGTTTGGAACAAGAGGGTCAAGGTTTTGAGCCTGGCTCCAGACGCAGAATCTCTTCCATTTTCCTGGTGCTAGGCCTCCTGGCCTCCAGAATGACATCCATAACAGCTTTAGAGAGAGGTGTTGCCTGTTTGACTAATAAATCGGCCATGCAGCCAGGTTTAGGGTTTTGAGCTGACCGTGTAGGATCAGATTGTTTTGTTGAGTCAGAAGGTGTGGAATTTGAGGCAAAATCCATGGTGGGCCTTGAGCTAGGCTCCTTAAGATAGGGTACCGGTGCTGACGTGGCCAGTCTGGAGCAATCAGGATCATCTGAGGTTTCTCTTGTCTGGCTTTTAGGAGTACCTTTGAAAGGACAGGCAGAGGCGGGAAGGCATAAACTTTTAGGTTTTTCCAGCTGAACAAAAGAGCATCCACTTTCCATGCTTGTTTGTGATAAGTCCTTGTGCAGAATTTTTGTAGTTGACAATTCAGTGGGGAGGCAAAAAGATGCATGTCTGGGCATCCCCATTTTTGCGTTACTATGCTGAAGATTTGTGGATTCAATTTCCATTCGTGAGGATCCATGATATTTCTGCTTAGACCGTCTGCAGGGTATTTTTCTTTCCTGGCAGGAATTGTGCTTGCAGGTGAACTTGGTATGTTAGAGCTGTGTTCCACAAGGTCATGGCTTGCCTGCATAGGGGGTAAGAATGAGTGCCCCCTTGCTTGTTCATGTACCTCATTACTGTGGTGTTGTCTGTCTTTAATAATAATTGTCCTGGATGCAGAAGGTCCTTAAAATCTGTTAGGGCATTTTGAACAGCCAACATCTCTTTTTGATTGATGTGAAGATGCATCTGGTCTGTGGTCCACTTGCCCTGAATGCATTTTCCTGCCATGTGTGCTCCCCCAGGCGTAATCTGAAGTATCTGTTAGAGTCTGCCTGGCTGTGGGTAGGGTGAAAGGCTGACACTCCTGTTTTAGGCAGGGAATCATTGGTATTACTGCTTCTAAACTGTGAGAGTGTTGAATCCAAACACTTTTTAGGTACCATTGTAGTTTCCTCATATGCAGTCTGGCATATGGTATTAGTAGTATGCAAGATGCCATGAATCCCAGGGCCTGCAGAATTTTTCTTGCAGGGAGATGGGACTTTTTTTCCAGTAATTGAAAACATTGAGTTAGTTGAATCTGTTTGTCTGGCGTGAGGTAAGCCATCTGGGACGTTGTATTTAAGCTGGCACACAGGAATATAATCTGTTGTGAGGGCACTAGTTTTGACTTTTTTTCATTTACTGTGTACCCTAGAGAAGTTAGCAACCTTTTTACAAATGCTAGATGCTGTAGAAGAATGTCCTTTGTCTGTGCTTGAATGAGGCAATCGTCCAGGTATGGATATATTTGAATTCCTTTTTGTCTGCAAAATGCAATTACTGGTGCCAGGCACTTTGTAAAGACCCTGGGCGCAGTAGATAAACCAAAGGACTGTGCAGAGAACTGGTTGTGCATTGTACCAGCTTTGAATCTGAGGTATCTTCTGCAATTTTGTCTGATAGGGACATGCAGGTATGCCTCTTTGAGGTCCAGAGTAACAAGCCAAGCGTTCCTGCCCAGCATGGGTAGAAGCTGCTGTAATGTCAACATTTTGAATTTTGGAATATCCAGGTAAGTATTTAGAATTGAAAGGTCTAGTATGGGCCTCCAGTCCTTGCCCTTTCTGGGGACCAGGAAGAGTCTGAGTGAAATCCTTGTCCTTGTTCCTGCTGTGGTACATTTTGAACAGCTCTCATGTCCATGAGGGCTGAACTTTGTTTTTGTGCCTCTGCCCATTGATTTTGTGGCAGGTCTGGCATTCTTTTTAGCCTTGGTAAAGTATGAAAGTGGAACCTGTAACCTTGAGACACAACATTTAAAACCCATTTGTCTTGGGTGATTGGCAGTTTTGAGAAAAAAGTGCTAGCCCCCCCCCCCCCAAGGGGGCTTCCAAAAGGGAAGTGCTTGGCGTACGAAGGGGAAAGTCATTGTGACTGCTTCCTGTAAGGTTGAGACTTGTCCTCACCTCCTTTTGGGGTTGAGGCGCCCCACTGTCGTTGTCTGTTTGAGCCTTGGGGTTGAGATCTGCCTCTTGGGCGTCTGTATCTGCCTCTCTGTGGTCTGTCTGCCACTGGAAAGGACCAATTTTTTGTAGGCCAATTTCTGCTAAATCGAGGTGGCTGTACCTGTAAAAAATCTTTGACTGTTTGCGTAGATTTAGCTTTATCCTCCATTTTTCTTTAACACTTCTACTGCCTTAACACCAAACAAGATATCATGCTGTAAAGGAGCATCCAATACTTTTGCCTTCACATGATCAGGTAAACTTTGTTCTTTTAACCAAGCATGCCTTCGAATCACTGAACCTGTAACTGCAGCCCTACAAGAGGCCTCTAGAGAATCAAAACCTCATTGCAGAGTATGTTTTCCCACCTGTTCAACTGCATGCAATAAATCCTGCATTTCTTTAGAATCAGGAGCTTCTGAGCTTGCAAGCATTTTCTGTTTTAATTGAGCCATTAAATATTGTTGGTACTTAAGCATGTGAAACTGGCAATTTAAAGCTCTTACTGCTAAAGTTGCAGAAGTGTATACTTTCTTCCCCCATCTATCCAAAGCTCTGGAATCTCTGTCAGAGGGTACTGGATTTTTTGCAATGGAAGCCTTAACCCCTTTTGGACCCTGGGAAATAGTTTCTGGATCAGCAGAAGGGTTTTGATAAAGAAACTTGTGAGAGTCAGGGACTCTGTAGTACCTATCTGGCTTGGCTGGTGCAGGGGGCAAGGAATCTGGAGATAAGCTGGATTCAGAGAACACATCATCCACAATATCTAGGACAGGCGGAACAGGCCAGGAGCCTGTGTTGAGGTAATAAAAGGAAATCTCTGAGCCTTTTCTTAGATTCTGAGTAATCCTGACTTTCCCAATGGAAATGCTCCCTCATAGTATGTAAAGTTTCCCCAAAAGAATAATCCTCAAGAGGAGAGGCTGAAAGGATATATTCTTCAGCATCAGAGTCCTCATAGGGGGGTAGAGAGTACCCCTGATCTGAAGAGGAATCCGAGGAAAAGGAAACCTGATCAGAGGAATCATGGTCTGTATCCTGCCTAGGCCTTTTTTCAGGAGGGGGATGGGAACCCCTGATTAGAGTAATGAGGTCTTCAGCCATTTTAAGCATCTGTTTCTTAGGCATGGAGGCTTGTCCAGGAGAATGTTGTACTTGTTTATTTGTCTTTAGTGGTACTTTTGTCTTGGCTGTAGTTTTAATGGTAAGTTAAGAAAAATAGGTGCCACTATAAATCTAAAGGTTCTCTTGTCAACTCAAACTAAGCAAGCTGTATTAATATGGTAATGAATACGAGTAGATACCACCACGATCATCCAATAAACTAAATTGTAGAATTCTGCAATATTTATTTAAAAAACAAATCAAGAACAAGTAAAAAAGATGAGCACTTTCGCGTACTAACAGGTACGCTTCATCAGATCTTCATAGTCATCTTTAATGGTAAGTTGTGAAGGTCTGAAAACACCCTCAGAAGCCGATGCCTGCTCAGCGACTCTTGACCCATCTGAGGGATTAATTTCCGTAGGCCCAATACCTTGAGTTTCCAGACGTCTAGTTGTCTCCACGTGGGAGTCAGAGGCGGCCTGTGGCTCTGAAGTAGCGGGTGTCAGGGGCTGCGAAAGCGCCTCACTGAGAACCGGCGACTGGCCTAGAAGAGGCTTCGTCATCAGTTTTGGACCTCGGATGTCTGTCTTTACCCTTATCCTTGCGTTTTTTCGGTATTGCGGTCGTCAGTTGTTCCGACGGCATAGTATAATTGAACCTTCGGCCAAAGTAGTGCAAAGCAAAATCAAAACACCTTTTAATAGTACGTTTGTTAAATCTAGCACAAAACCGACAACTAACGATGACGTGATCAGGGACTAGGCATGGAATATAATAAGAGTGGAAGTCCTTATGAGGTATTTGCTTTCCACAAGAAATACAATTATTAACTTTTTCTGACATCGGTCTGAGGCAAGAAAAAAAGTTTCCCCAACGAGGTACTTAGCTTTATTGAAGACTTCGGATCTGAAATTCGACTTTGAAAATCTGAGGAGTTGGCCGACTGCCACTTGCGAACTGCTTCTGCTTCGGGCACCGCGCAACAAGAAAGACTGGAGAAAATGGCGTCGGATGCATCTTATATACCCCTGGCGCACTGACGTCAGGGAAGAAGTGACAGCAACTGACGCCGGACCAAGACTTTGGAACTCTGACCGCCTGACGGCAGGATAACCCATGTGTGATGCCTACAGCAGTGTAACACGATGAACATTCAACAGCAAGGTACATCGTGATCAGGGCCTAGGCAAGGAATACAGTATGAATTAAAATCTTTGTGAGGTATTTGCTTTCCACAGGAAATGCAATTGTTAACTTTTATTGACATCGGTAAGGAGCAAGAAAAAGTTTCCCCAATGGGGTACTTAGCTTTAGTTGAAGACTTTGGTTCTGAAACTCGAAAACAAAAATTTCAGTAGTCGGCCGACCGGCACTTGCGAACTGCTTCTGCTTCGGGCATCGCATGGCAAGAAAGACTGATGTAATGGCGTCGGCTGCATGTTGTACACCCCTGACAACCTGATGTCATGGAAGAAGGGACATCAACTGACGCAGGACCCAAGACTTTGTTAATCAGGCCGACTGAGGGCTACTGAAAGCAGATAACCCAAATGTGATGACTGGAACAGTGAAACACAAAGAACATCTGATGATGCATAGATCCTGCCCTGAAGCATAGGTATTTCCTGCATGAGTCCCTGACAGGGATGTGCAGATATGCTTCTTTTAGGTCTAGGGTGGTGAACCAAGCATCTTTGGCCAGCATAGGAAGAAGCTGCTGCAGGGTGAGCATTTTGAATTTTGGTACCACCAAGAAGGTGTTTAGAATGGAAAGATCTAGGATTGGCACCAAGTGCCCTCTTTTCTGGGTACCAGGAAAAGTCTGGAATAGAACCCTTGACCTATCTGTTCTGCAGGAACAGGCTGAATTGCCCTTATGGAGAGCAGGGATTGAACTTGGTCTGCCCACTGGTTTGGAGGAAGGTCTGGGAACCGTTCTGGGGTTGGCAGTGAGTGGAAGTAAAATTTGCACCCCTGGAATACAATGTTGAGGACCCATCAGTCTTTGGTGATGGAAGTCCAGTTTTTTGCATGAAGGGCAAGTTTTCCTCCTAGGGGCACAAGCAGTTGGGCAGAGGTGAGGAGTGGAGTTGAGAAGTCATTGTGAATTCTTTCCGTAAGGGGGTGCCTTAGCACTCCTTGTTTTTGAAGTGGAGGCACTCCATTGCTTGGATTTCTGCATACCCTGAGACTGTAGTCTGGGGGGGGGGGGTCTGTTTCCCCTGGGTCTAGTTTGAGATGGCCTTGAGGGGGTTGGAAAGGACCAATGCTTCGAGGGGCAATGCCTACTGAATTTAGGAGGCTGTACTTGCAAGAAATCTTTGACTGTCTGCATAGATTTAGCTTTTTCTTCCATCTTTTTAAGAACCCCTTCTGCTTTGGTGCCAAACAGATTGTCCTTGTTCAAAGGAGCGTCTAGTAATTTTGATTTGACATGGTCTGGCAAGGTCTGCTCCTTAAGCCAAGCATGCCTTCTCAGTACAGAACCACTGATGGCATACCAGCCTCTGACAGGGTCTCAGTAGAGTCCTTATACATTACTTTGACTGAGGGAGGGGACTGTTAAGGCACCTCACTGACTTCCATGATAACCAATTGTGGCAGGTTATGTGATGGTGAACAGTTTGTGTTCGGAAGGCCTAAGCTTAGGCCATTTGCGATTCATCAGATAGACATCAGATGTGGAATGGACATCATCCCATGTGGAGATTCAGGGGACTTGCTAAGAAATCTTGCTAAAATGTCCCTCTAAGCCTAATAGTTCAAGAGTTGAATCGAGCACAGAAACGACGATTTAGGACGTCATGTGAAGGGCCTAAACAAGTAACACAGAGGGTAGAAAAATCCCGGTGTGGAATTTGTTTACAAAAACTTAGGCAGCTGTTAACTTTCTCAAACGCAAGTTTAGAAAAAGGAAAAAGTTGCCCAGTTAGGAAATCCTTCTATGTGGCACACCTCATCTCTAAGGGCTTTTCATCCAGAAAAAAAGGATGTCATTGTCCCACTGTACTCATCCCTCATTAGACCCATTATAGAGTACATTGCCCCATTTGGTATGTACCTCACAAGATATCTGCAACAGCTGGAAAGGCCGCAGAAATACCTCACTAAAAGAATCACAGGCCTAAAGCAGATACCCTATGCTGACCATCTAAAAAAACTCCAGCTATATTCTGTGGCGTATCGTCCACTCAGAGGTGAACTCTGCTTAACATACAAGGCCATGTCAAACCCTGAGCTGTTGGACATGCTCCACTTAAAGAAATCCCAATCCCTCAGAGCCACATGCTCCAGGGATCTAAACCTTGTCATCACAATGAACACAACATGCTGGAGGGATATGTTTCTGACCCAGAGACTCCCCATACACTGGAATAGACTTCCCATACATGTCAAGCAGAGTGCCCCCTTGGCCTTCTGCTGCCCATACATGTCAAGCAGAGCGCCACCTTGGCCCTCTTCAAAAAGAACCTTGACGACTGGATGGGAGATAGAAAATTCACCCCAGGGAAGGAAATTCACCCCAGGGATCATGTCAGTCGCCCTGCTAGACAATGGTCCAGGGAAGTAAATATTGTGGGAAGAAATATCCAGGGAATTATTATGGCAAGGCTTGTATAGGCTCTAGGGCCAACAGCCTAGTACCAACCTATGAACAGGGTACTTAGCTTTAGAAGTTTTGACTCTGGCATGGACCAACCGACACACACACACACACACACAGCTTGGGGCTCTGACAGCAAGAAAGAACTGAGATAATGGCATAGGTGGACTCCACTTATACCCCAGAGTACTGACATCAGTCAAGTGAGTCTACCGGTCATAGAAGGAGGGAAGACATTTACTCTGGTATTCGGATTGGCCAAGGGCTACCACGGCAGGAAATCCCAGAAGTCAGGACTGCAACAGTGAAACACAAAGAACATCAAGAAGTTTATCTCCATCAAGTTAAAAGTCATTGGGTATACAAGCCCAGATCCTAAATTTGTCCATCACTTTGTATTTTTTACTGGGAGGGTGAACAGCAGAGCTCTGCAGAGTAGGGGCCCTTCCAAAAGCTGCCGCACCACTAACAAGAGTCTGGTCCAACAATTAGGAAGTCTGGGGGATCCTGTCTGGCCTCCCTGTAACAAGTGCAATAACACCAGGTTCTTCTCATGCAGTCAGACAAGATCAACTATATTACCAGTAAGAAGGATCACAACTATATTACCAGTAAGAAGGATCACTCAAAAGAAATTCGAAGGTCAGCTGGCCTCTGCAGAGATGTCAGAAAGGTCTGCAGGCCATCCCTCCAACCACATAATTTCCAGAATCTTCCATGAACAGGTTGTTATTTGATGGAATGTGGGAAATCATCCTTATCTCCATTACATTCATCTGCGGTGGGGGACTCTCACAGTTATTTCAAGCGTCTTCATTTACACCTATGCTTCTTTTACCTGCCATTCAAGGGGAGGGGTCTAAGGAGGAAAGGAAGATGCCAGAGTAGGCCCAAATCAATCTAGATGATCTTGCATCTTCTGGAAAATACTTCCTGCTGTCAGAAGACTAAGCAGCTAAGGAAACTGGCAGGAAAAATCTGTGGCCAAAGTCAATGCCAAAACAGGTACAAGACAAGATGAGACTAACAGGTTCAACCCATAGCCTGCATTCAAGGTTCCATTATTGTTGTATAAAATTTTTTTGATAAAAGTTAAATGCACCAGTGCCCTCTGAGTTGAATAAGGACTGCAGTAGGAAAGATTCTATTGTTATGTTCACGTTAGTCACTTGTTTTAATTGATGTTTTGTGATCATGGTTGTTTATTCATTCCTCAGGGAGCACTGCCACGGTGCCAGGAAAATGATTTTTTTTCTTTCAACAGCATTATTGTCATTTGTTTTGTTTCAATCTAATTTATTTCTCATGTAGTTGCGTAAGGGTTCCCTAAATCTAAAAATCAAAGCATCACTGCCAATATGCATTCAAGACACTCAGGAGTACAGATCCTAGTGCTACTCCAGCAAAAAAAAACTCTCATTCTGATGTGACTCATACAATAAGATATGCTAGATTACACCTCATAAATCAGAACCTCTGCCTTCTGCTGTTACATAATGTCACATCTCTGTTTTGGCTTTCTTAGACAGCTACACAATACAGTCAGTGCCTGCTCGTTGCAAAAATCAATTATCACCTCAATATTTCAGGAATGTTAATAGGGTAGCACAGCGGTGCAGCAGATAGAATTGTTGCCTTGCAGCAGGAGGCCAGTTCAAGTCTTGGCTATGGTGTCTTCTGTGAGGAGTCTGCATATCCCCCGTGTGTCTGGGTTTCCTCTGGGTGCTCTGGTTTCCTCCCACATTCCAAAGACATGAAGTAGGTGGATATAACATTCTAAATCGGCCATAGATGTGAGTGTGTGGTATGGCAGTAGAATAGCAGCAGGGCTAGTTCTCTTGTGAACCTCAGATCTAGATGATACCTCAAACCCATATGCAAAAATGGGAAAAAGGGGTTGTGAATGGATGAATTTGAGGAACATTAATAATGAAAACTAATGACAAGGTCATGGCCGTCTACACTCTACACACCAAGGTGTCTTTCCCAGCTTGTGTACATATCCCTCATTGTTTGAGCATGCAAGTTTTTACATAAGCATGCGTCACTCAACATCATTTCTACCTTCCACAGCAGATACCAATTATAACAAAAAATTCCATTACTTGTGCGAATTTTAAATTTGACTGTATGATTTAAGATGTATGTTTCCTGTCTCAAACGGATGACAAAGAACAGCTGTGTAAAATCTTACCATAACCATAGATGTCTTCTTCCATGCTGCAGTATTCTTGATGTGGGATTCCCTGCCTTCAGGCGACTCGTACGCCGGCTCCTATACAAAAGCTTCAGCTTGGCTGTTGCAGCTGTGTGGGACGTCACACAGAGCCATAAACCAGGGACCCTATGTGTGACATCTGCACACACAATCCTCAGAACTTAAAGCTAAGCAAGCAAAGTAGATAGCCCAACAGGATAGGCTGCCAAAGGGGACATGTATAAGGCCCTGGGTCTCTTCTGTAAAGGAGAGAGGCATCAGGGAGCAGCTAGACTGGTACAGTCAGAGAGGGGAATGGTGGGTGGGAAGGAATACTGCAACATGGAAGAGAAGCACATCTATGGTGATGGTAAGATTTTACACAACTATTCTGTGTCCTTCTATTCCTATGTTGCAGTATTCTTGGTGTGGGAGAGTACCATAGCTTCCAGTTTGATGAAAGGGTGGCGGACGCAAATAATGATTCCACAAAGCCTTGTAGGATTGCCCTGGCAAATCCTGCGCATGCTTTGGAGATTTGGTCCAATTTGTAATGTTTCATGAAAGTGTGGATAGTGGACCATGTAGCTGCTTCCATAATGAAAGCTGCGTCCATGTCTTTTTGGAAGGCCTTGGAAGTAGCCACTGCTCTTGTGGAGTGTGCCTTAACCCCAGCTGGAGGTGTTTTTCTGTGGTATGAGTAGCAGAAACAGATTGCCTTTCTAATCCAGGATGCAATGGTCTGTTTGGTGGCTGCCCTGCCCAATGCCCTGGGGTGAAAAGATACAAAGAGTTGTTTGGATTTCCCAATGCCTTTAGTCTTGTCCAGATAAAATCTCAGTTGCCTGTGGACATTAGAGAGTGGAGTATCCTCTTTCCTTGGTTAGTGGGAGAGGGGAAAAAATTGTGCAGGTGAATGGATTGATTTAGAGAGAAGTCACTGACTACCTTGGGCATGAAGGAAGGGTTAGTTCTCAGTTTGACCCTGTCCTTTTGAAAAATGGTGTAAGGTGAGCATGCCATTAAGGCTTGTAGCTCAGAAACTCTTCTGGCAGAGGTAATAGCCACTAACAGTACTGTTTGCCAAGTACAAAACTGTAGAGAGAGGCTGTATTAGCAGTTTGAAGGGGAGCTACGTGAGTTTTTCCAGGATGAAGTTCAGGTCCCATGGAGGAGGAATAGGCTTCTTAGGTGGTCTGATGTGTAAGACCCCTTTAAGGAAGAGTTTCACATGTAGCCTGGCTAACAAGGGGGTATCTAGAGGTAAGCAGGATGATAATGCGGACAGGTGCACTTTCACTGATGAATAGGAAAGTCCACCCTTTATAAGTTGGGCACATATATGAGAGGACTGGGGGGGGTGTCAGCCTCATAAGGGTCCCTTTCCTGTCCCAGACACCACTGAGTAAATCTTTCCCATTTGGCAAGGTATGATTTTCTAGTAGTGGGTTTCCTGGTCTCCCTCAGGACTGATAGCACATCCTCAATAGTTGTGTCTGAATGGGGTTAGTAATTTATCACCCACAGCGTCAGGGATAGCATTTGCAAGTGTGGATGTAGGAGAGTTCCTTTGTCTTGTGTCAGAAGATCCACCTTGTGGGGTAACTTGCAGTGATTGCCCTTGGCTAAATTGTATAGAAGGGGGAACCAGTGCTGCCTTGGCCAGCAAGATTTTTGGTTTGTCCTTCCTGATTTTCAGAAGGACTTTCTGAATCAGAGGGAAGGGGGGGGGCGTACAGGAACTTCCCCTCCCAGGTAAAACTGAAGGCGTCTACTCTCCAGGCTTGGGGGGAGGGTAAGTCTTTGTGCAGAAGGTCTGCAGCTGCCTGTTCTGGGGGAGGCAAACGGGTCTATTTGTGGAGTGCCCCACTGGTGGACTATGTCTAGGAAGACCGTCCTGTCCAGCATCCATTCGTGTTATGGAGAGGATGTTCTGCTCAGGAGGTCCTGCTTGCTTGTTGTCCTGCGAAGGGATCTAACTGGCTTGCAGGGATAGGTTGTGCTGGTTATGCTAGGTCCCAAATTAGTAGGGCTAGCCTGCACAATTGGTATGCCTTGGTACCTCCCTGTTTGTTGATGTACCACATTACAGTGGTATTGCCCATCACTATCAGAAGAGGACCTGGTAGCAGTTGTGGTAGGAAGGTCTGTAGAGCTAAAAGAACTGCTGTCATCTCCTTTATATTGATGTGTTTGGTTATCATAGGAGGTTGCGACTGGGCTTTGACTCTGTAAGAGTGCAAGGTGGCTCCCCAGCCTGAGTCTGAGGCATCTGTATGCAATATCTGTGTGGGATGAGGGGGCTGCAGTGGAAGGCCGGGTTTAGTTGTACTTGTTGGATCCACCAAATGATTTCCTTCTTTGAACAAGGACGAAGGGGGATAACTTGTTCCAAGTGGGTCTGGTGTTGTGACCAGATATTTTTGAGGTACCATTGCAGTTTTTGCATATGCATTCTGGCCAATGGTAGCATGGGAATGGTTGCTGCTATCAATCCCATGAGTAGAAGGAATTGCCTTGCAGTGACTGTCTGGGAGAACAAGACTTCCCGGAAGTGGGAAGTTAGAGATAGAACCTTGTCCTGTGTTAGAAAGACTTTCATTCGTAATGTATTGATTCTGCAACCTAGGAATATCTTGCCCTTGTCTGGGTTCAGGGAGGACTTCTTGAGGTTTGGGGTGAATCCTAGACTTTGTAGAAGGGACACAGTGAAGTGTAGATGTCTTAAGAGGGAATCTTTGGACTGTGCTAGGATAAGAATGTCATCCAGATATGGGTAAATCTGGATTCCTTGATCCTGCAGAAGGCAATGGCTGGAGCAAGGCACTTTGTAAACACTCTTGGGGCAGTGGATAAACCAAAGGGCAAGGCCATAAATTGGAAGTGCAAGGATGGGCCAGAGAAATGCAGGAAACGTCTGTGTGAGGCCCTGATGGGAATGTGCAGGTAAGCATCTTTTAGGTCCAAGGTAACCATGAAAGCATTTGAGGGTATGAGGGGTAATGGTAGGAAGTGATGGCATTTTGAAGGTGGGTACCTGCAGGTAAAGGTTTAGGAAGGAGAGATCCAAAATGGGTCTCGAGGGACCAGGAACAGACTGGAGTAGAATCCCTTTCCTTCTTGTCCTGTGGGAACTGGCTCTACTGTGCCTTGTTGTTGCAGGTCTGACAGAATTTGTGGAAGATGGCGACATTGTTTTTTGGGGGAAATGGAATGCCTTATCGGGGGGTGGAATTTCTTTCCAGGATAGAAAGTACCCTTTTTGAATAATGGTCAACACCCACTGGTCTGTAGTGATTTTTTGTCAGAAGGGGAGACAGTGGGTAAGTCGAGCTGAGAGGGGCAGATGGGTAATGCAGTCACACATTATTAGGACCTCCCCTGTCCTGAAAGGGTTGTTGTCTAGGCTAAGGAGGTGGCCCAGTAGGCCTGGATGAGGAATGTCTTCTAATTCATTTTCTGGGTCTGGAGGAGGAGGCAGCAGAATGTGGGTTACACCTAACAAAGGTAGTCTTAGCTGGGTAGTTCCTATAAAATTTGGGTATAGGGGATACCGTAGATGTTTTATATCTTGCAATTCTTTGCTTTTTTCTTGTAGATTCTTAAATAGGTCTGCAGATAGTTTTCCACAGAGGAAGCTGTAATCCAGGGGGGCATCCAATATTTTGGACTTGAAGTCCTCTGGCAGATTCTGTAGTCTAAATCAGGAATATCTCCTAAGGACAGATGCTGATGCTGCAGAGCGAGCAGAAGCTTCTGCAGCATCATAGCTGCATCTTATGGAGTGTCTAGCCAAATGTAGGGCTAAAGAAAATGTGGAGGAGATATTCGTCTTAACTAGACTGTCAGGGCTTGAAGCCAGCATAGAGGTGGCTTGGGATACTAAGTCCAGGGCATACTTGGTCATGTGTGTTTGACAGTTAATGACGCTGAAGGCCAAAGTGGAGGAAGTGTACACCTTCTTGCATATCCTATCCATGGATTTGCTATCTTTATCCATGGGCAATAGGGTGGCAGAAGGTAACAACCCAGACTGTTTATCAGGGGCAGTGGCAATCACTGCTGGGTCAGCTAAAGGTGGCTTTATGAGGAATTTTTGTTCATCTGGCACCTTGTAGAAGTGGTCTGGGTGCTTAGGTGCAGGAGGCTGTGAGTCAGGTATTCTAGTAGCTGCAGTAAAGGCATCCAAGTATGCTGGAAGAACAGGGAGTACAGCTGTAGGGGAGGGGTATTCCCACATGCAGCAGTTCAAAGTATTTTTTTGGTTTCTGTCATTTGGGAAGTATCCCATTTAAAATAATCTTTCAAATGTAATGTCTTCAGGTGGAGAATCCCCTTCCACAGAATCCTCATCAGGAGAATAATATTCCTTGGAAGAAGCAATCTGGGATGCATAAGAGATGGATTCATCCAAGGAATAGTAGGAAGATTCATGTTGTTCTTCCTCAAGGAGGGGAGCCATGGTGATGGAAGAAGCAGAGGGAGGGCTAGGGCATAGAAGAGGCAATGTAGTTGTGGGTGAGGCAGAAGGCCTTAGGGCCATAAAAGCCTGCATAAGCGAAGAGGTGAAGGCCTCCCAGTCCAGACGGGCTTCAAAAGCAGGAGTAATGTGTTTTGTTTTCTGCTTCTTTTTGGTCGGAGTGGCCATAGGAGTCGGTCTAGAGTCGGGTTTGGCAGCGGCTGTATTCAAGGTCTGGATCTTGGTCGAAGGAACCACCAAATCTGGTTCCCCCTTGACATCGACAGGAGTCGGTGTCTGAGAATGCTCCGTGGACGTGCCGGTCGTTGGCTGTGCAGCAGCCTCCACGACGGAGGTCGATAGAGACGACGGATCCTCCGAGCGCTCAACTCCTACATCGGCAGTTGGCAGGGCATCTGGGTGCAAAGCGGCAGGCGATGAAGTCCTAGGCATCTTGGCCTTCTTATGCAGAGGCGCTTGGGCGGCCTCCAAAGTGGGATCCATCCTGAGAGCCAGCCGTTTGAGGCGTTAATTTTCCAAGTAAAGATTAAAAGCTGCAAGGCGGCTACGCAAGGTCTTAGGAACAAAAGATTTACAAATAGGGCAGGCTTTATGGTCATGTTCCCAGCCTAAGCAGGAAACGCATTTATCATGGGTATCCTTATGGGGAATATGGCGGCCACACTGGCACTTTCCCTTTTTCCCCGGACATCAGCTGAAAGCTACAACAACCAAGCCTAAGCAATGCGAAAGATCGGTAAAATATTAGAAATGTAAAAACCCAAACAGGTTACTTATTTATAGTCGATTAGACGTCTGGAGAGTGATCGTATGATGCAAAGTCGTCTGCGGCTGAAAAGTTCTGAGGATTGTGCGTGCAGACGTCACACATAGAGTCCCTGGTTTATGGCCCTACGTGTGACGTCCCACACAGCTGCAACAGCGAAGCTGAAGCTTTTGTATAGGAGCAGACATATGAGTCACCTGAAGGCAGGAAATCCCACACCAAGAATACTGCAACATAGGAATAGAAGGACATCAAGAGTTCACACTTGTGACACTAATCCTGCCTGGCTAGGTCTGAGTGCCAGTATTAAATTGCTTCCTTGTTGAGGACGTTTATCATTTTTCAACTCTCCCACAATTTCTTACTTATATGATACACTTCAATATTTTCCAGGCTTTCTTGGTTACTGGTAAGTGATCCAAAAGCAACATATATGTTCTTGTTATGGCCACTGACCTATGAGAGAATGCCAATGGCCCCAGTTACTGGGTGCTTCTTCTCTGCCAATTAGAATTTGGCAAAAAACTTAGATTTTGTGTTTGGGGGTGTTTGCTCACCCATACAGATGCACATCATAGTGGAATAAGCCTGATACAGAAAAATGTTTGATCCTCCCCCAGCCACTGTAGAGAATATTATTGAAATTCAAGAAATAATAATAATAATACATATTTGACACTTACACAAAGTAAAATCTAAGTATATATATATACTCACCTGACTTACAGGACCTATAACAGCACATGAGGGAGGGCATACTGATCCATGAAAGGGTCTCCTCAAAAATATTCCAATATATCCCAATCACTGGAAAGTAAGCAGTCAGAAAACTGCACAAAAATAAAACTCAGATGCCGAATTCTATTTTATTGTTTGAACTACTGTTTTACAAAAAGCTGCACAACTCGTACAAGCAGTACTTGAAGTGGCAGCTGGAGGGGGCCCTGGGCATTAACTGTGAGTGGCAAATGAAGGGAGTCACTCCTCTAGTAGGCTGGGGGCTTAACTGTGGCATTCACCGATGGTTGTTAGCCACCTAATAAAGTTAGCCACCCACTTGGAAACTGTCAAATGGCCGTTTGCACTCTGACAGTTAATGCAGAGGATTAAAACTCTGAGCTTGTTAATTAGTTTGCTTTCTGTGCGCAAGGTACAGGGTTTGATTCCTTCCACCCTCATGTGCCTACTGTGTGTTGGTGAGCAAATCACTTAATTTACTACTTATTTATTTAACATTTGTTAACCGGAAAAGTCAGACTTGGAATGAAGCCAATTTTCAGCGGAGGCCAGGGGAGAAATGCTCCAGACACATGTCTTTATAATATGGGGGGAAACCAGAGCACCTGGAGGAAACCCACATAAATGCAGGAAGGACATGCAGACTCCACACAAAAGGCACCCCAGCCGAGAATCGAACTAGAGAACCTCTTGCTGTGAGGTGACAATGCTACTGCTGCACTCCTGGTTGCTCCTAAAAAAGAACAGTTGTGTTCAGTGGGCGTAAATAGGTAAAATAAAAACTGCAAGACCTTTTCATGCTGTAGAAACAGAAAAATGAATAAAAGTCCACTCGTGCCCCTAATTCAGACAGTATCTTAGCAGACAGTGGACATCCAAGGTGCGACAGGCTGTCTTGCTTCCCCAATTTTTGCTCCCTTTAAAAAAATTTAAAAAAAAATGAAAATGATAAAATTAATGAAATGGTTCAGGACAATGTAGACACACTTACAGAAGAAAATGAGACTTAGTCTTGAAGGACACCAGAAACCTTCAGAAAGATAACATATGGTTGCTTACACAGGAGCTAAGCAAAGAGTAGATAGTCTCAAGCATGATGACCTTTAAGCTAGTCAGGGAGCACAGACAGGTGAAGCCATGACTAAGGCCAGGCAACAAGAGTTCAATCAGCAGCTTATAGGTTTGATGAAGCTGGAAGGGAGGGTGGGCATGCCTATCTTGGAGGAGGGGGGGTAAGGGCCTTTCTTCTCCCTTAGTACGTCACTTATCAGATCCTGAGCTGCTTTGTAAAAAGGCACCTTCTGTTGAAATGAGCATCCATAACTCTCTTCCCAAGTTCTTTTTAACGGAGGATAACCTCTGCTGCTTCATCCTGTACAAGCATATTCCTAAGCTTATGGCCCCAACCAAAGCATTTGTAGAACCAAACAAAGTGTAGAATATGGCAGCCCACTTTGGAAGCTTAACATACAGTCCAAGTGAAATCCTCCTTAACTAAGACTTCGGGATGTACTCAAGCTTTCCAAAGCCTGCATAGCATCTACAACTCAAGCTCCAATTACAAATCATGATGGCTTTGCCCCGGAATGGAACAACCTGAGGGGGGCTTTCTCAACTACGATGGCCAGTCCAAAATGGATTGGGAAAAGGTCCTAGGGGAAAGACCTCAGCTCCAAGTTCTGCTGATCTGAAAGGGGCAAACCCCAGGATCAGGCTGGTTGGACTTGCACTCCCAGTGATCAACTAGGGATATGCAACTTGGCCATCCCGCGATATAACCCCCCCCCCAAGATGGATACATGCATGCACCCCCCCCCCCACTCCAAGAGGAGCGGAGCAGGCTCAAGATCTTGCTATGAAAGGATGAGCTTAGCAGCTCCACATAGACTGGGGAAAGGAGCAACTTAACCCTGAATTTAAATGAAGGCGAGCTACAGTGCAATTTGTTCTTTAAGGGCCTGTCCTGTGAAGTGATGTTTGACTTGTGCCTACGACTCTGTGGAGCACCCATCCAGTGGCCCCATACAGAGGCAGTTCTAAACAATTGTCACCTTTTTAGATACAAGGATAAAAGCTTCTTAATGCACCATCTTCAAATAGCAAGGTTGAAATATCAACCCTTGTGGCAGCTGTTAACATTATGCCACTCTCCATGACAATAAAGGGAATTCCAGTGCGGGGTCTTTATCTGATGGTCATACAAGCAATAAAATGACAACAAAGAACATGACTAACTTTTAAACAGCAAAACAGAAGTGGTTAATGTTACAGGTGGTCACAGTATACCATGGATCACAATAGGTGCGCAGATGATCCTAAGTGTGGAATCTCTCACATTTACTGCCAAATTCTGACAGGTAAAGAAGAGCCCAACAAAAAGACCCATCAAAGGGAATTCCTGATGTTAGAATCAAGGATTTTCATGTACTTGAAGGAGTGGGTGGGTTTATGAGATGATAAAAATGGCCATTTGTGCAACTCGGTAACATTCCCTAAAACCCATGGTCATACCAAGGTGGGAAGCATGCTATAGTTTGTAAAAAAGGCAGATAATGGAGATTTTCTGTTATGCAAAATAGACAAAGACCCTGAAAGTTAGAAATACACTTTTTAGAGAGATGTATGTTGGGGATGCCTGGCTACGTAAAATCACCTATTACTGAAACTAGCATACTCAAAAAAGTTCTAGTCATACAAATTAAACATTGGCCAGTTATTTTCTAGGGCTAAAGAATTTAAAATAACGCTACTGTACAAAGCAAAGAAACAGAAACCCACATAATGGCAGTTAGTGACACTTACAAAACATAACTTTTTTAAAACTAAGTCAGACTACGAAGAATTAAATACAAAGGTAATTATCTGTGTCAGGATTTCCTGCAGTGCAATCCCTTAGAAGTACTGCTTACCTACAGTTGATTTGTTTGCAGGGTTCTCTTCCACAGCTCCCCCATTCTGGGCCTTGCAAGCAAACACCTGCCTGTGCAGCTGGTGAGGTTCGGTGGAATGGGAGGAATTTGCATGAAATGCGTCACTAACTGGAATTGCCTGCAAGTCCTCCACACACTCCAAGGAAATTGCAGAATCGCCAGTTTGCTCAACCAGTTTAATCAGCTCACCAGCAGATAAATCTCTGTGACGGTTTTTATTTAAGTAGTCTAGTTTACTGGGAGTAGTCCGACAGGAACGCATGCCTCTAGGCATGTCAACCTCATCATCTTCAGGAATGGGATTGTACCAGATTTCTCCCTCGTCGTCGGCATCATTTTCTTCACTAGTGTCTACAGTGCCACTACTATTTGTTGGACTTGCATTCTTAGTGCTTCCTCCGTTGATGGGGCTTGGCTTTGCAAAGTCTGAATTTCTGGTTTGGGGTTCTGTGGGACTGCTGCCTTGGTGAGTGGCAGACTGGAACTGGGCCTGCACCTGCCTCCTGACCACATGAAAATGATTAGCTGGATTAGGCAAATGATTAATAGCATCTCCAGTAATTGGAAAACTGCCATTACTGTTCTCCTCACCAGAGTAAAACTTCAGAGAACTCTGCTGTAACCAGTTGCGCTTTTTTGATACAGTGATGTTGTTAACTTGTAGCCGCTGCTCTGTGATTTCAGTGCTGTTTGTGACCTTCAGTTCTTTTTTGTTTGGAAAGCCTGGTTGAAGATTTTCATTTACGTCTGCAGGGTAGAAGGGTAGCAAAGGAGAAATAAAAGAACAGTAAGTAAGGGATAGATAACACAATACATACATTTACAACACACTTCTTCAGAGAATCTACACTTTATGATAATGTACATCCAGTTTATAACTGTAGGAGTATTAGTAATGAGATTAGTGATCCCCTAATAATTAATTATTTCCTAGATGGACAACCTACAGCTTCTATATGAACTAGTACATCATTTTCCCACTTTTCTGAGATTTAAAAAAGTTCAGTTACAGGCTTGCTGTTCTTGAACTGTTTGTAAGTTTCTGTGAGGCCATTTTTTGCTTGGGCTAAAGGGAAGTCTCTCTGTTGATCAGAGGCAGTGAAAAACATTGAGCAGCTTACCTGCCCCTGTGGGAGTGGTTACTGACTTGAAACTGTAGTTTTATTGGCCATTTTGGGTCAATTCCAAAACTCCTTCATCTTCCTCTCTTAAAACCAGGTTGCCTCGTGGTTTTGGCGTCTTTTCAGGCTTGTTGGCTGTTGGGGAAGCACCCACCAAGAGGAGAAAACGCTGAGAGAAGAAAGGAGTCACTTTTGAGATTTTAAGTATTTTTCCTCTGTTTATTTGCTAAGTTTTTCTGCATAGCCGCCTATTTTGAGCATTTTCTGGCTTGTTAAACTTGATTTCTGCATTAGTAACTGTATTAAGAGCACAACCTAAAGCTGTTTACTGAATTTCCTGTTTGCACTTATTTTTAAAATCGTTTTTTTCTCAAAACATGCATATTATCTGTCTTTGGCCTAGCAATCTTGTGTGGGGTCATTTACTGCACTGTTATAACTTGTTAATACTTGTGAACCTCTGCTATCTCTGAAAAAAACAAAAAAACAAAAAAAAATCTTGCTTTTTTCCCACTTTTCTGAGATTACAGGCTTGCTGTTCTTGAACTGTTTGTAAGTTTCTGTGAAGCCATTTTTTGCTTGGGCTAAAGGGAAGTCTCTCTGTTGATCAGTGGCAGTGAAAAACATTGAGCAGCTTGCCTGCCCCTGTGGGAGCGGTTACTGACTTGAAACTGTAGTTTTACTGGCCATTTTGGGTCAATTCCAAAACTCCTTCATCTTCCTCTCTTAAAACCAGGTTGCTCGGTGTGGTTTTTTTGTCTTTCAGGGCTTGTTGGCTGTTGGGGAAGCACCCACCAAGAGGAGAAAACGCTGAGAGAAGAAAGGAGCCACTTTTGAGATTTTAAGTATGTTTCCTCTGTTTAGTTGCTACGTTTTTTCTGCATAGCTGCCTATTTTGAGCATTTTCTGGCTTGTTAAACTTGATTTCTGCATTAGTAACTGTATTTAGAGCACAACCTAAAGCTGTTTACTGAATTTCCTGTTTGCACTTACTTGCCACTAGAGCACCATCGGGCAGCACCGGTTAAACAAGGTTAAACTATTTCTGGCTCCGTAAAGTCTGCTCTTCATTTTTTCCCTTAGAACTGCTCTACTTGTAATCTAAGTACTAAGCAGCACAAACCAGGAAATAATATCAGGATTCACAGCAATAGGGCAACACACAGAAGTACCACAGAAGTCACAGGAAAATAAAGTTGAATTTAAGTTGAATTTAATGAAGCGCTTTTCGACTGTGGTGTACACAGACTTCCTCAGACAAAAAGTATTACAAACTACATTTAACTGAACAGCAGCTTAAATATCCAGCAGTATTAAGTCAAAGGTTCAATTAACCAATCAGGCACACCTTGAACCATGAATAAAATTTAAAGTTAAAGCATAAGCTCACAGGACTTGAGTTCAATCACTCACATTATATTAAAATTAAAATTAAACTAGACAATCATAAAATCAGCCAGTTGTTAGCCTATCATCTAAATAGACACTAGCCACTACCTGATGTAAACAAGTACAAAACACAAAACAGTTAGAGTGTGTTACAAACTCATAAAGGCAAAAGACTATCTAACCAGGTTCTTAAGTTTAAGAAGGCTGCTAATAGAGCAGCCTTCATTGAATTTAATCTAATTTGCCATCATGAATCAGAGGCGCAATAATAGGTGTACAGGGGCTCCTCTAATAGTGTCATGCATTTGTTCTATAACCATAAACTTAAAATGGTGGTCTTTATGCTGGATGATATGTTTAGCAAGAGCATTTTCATCTTTCGCTTTATTAATTGCATATTGATGTTCGTAGATCCGATCTTTAAATCTACGCTCGGTTTTACCTACATAAAAACCTGTGCATTTTTGGCATAATGCCACATAGACCACCATTTTAGAGTTACAAGGTCTGTGGCTAAGGGTCAGCTCGTACGAGCAGCCCGGATGGTGAGCCTGGACGATGACTTTCTTAGGGAATGTGACTTACTTAAGAATATGTTCCTTCATAGAGGCTATCCGCTTAACTTATTAGACAACTTAGTCAATGAGGTGATTAACAAAAGATCCAGTGGGTTTTACAAACCTATACTGAACATCAGTTCTTCCGGGTTGGCCGAGTCTAGGTTAGAATGTATAGGTGGAACTACTCCTATACATAATAATAACACTAGATTAATTCTTACATATTGTCCAAGTAGTAGGTCTATTATGGACATCATTACTAAGAACTGGAACTTGTTCCGTTCCAACCTTGCAATTTTGAACAAACTGGGAGTTAAACCTGAGGTTACATATAGAAGGGGTAAAAATATGAAAATGTTGTTGGAACAACCTGAGCGGCAGAGTACCCGTGCTCTGGGATGTTCAAATGTCAAAACTGCAATCAATGTCGTCACATTCTTGAATCAAACCGATTTGACATTGATAATATTAGATCGACATTAGATGCAGATGCACTTGTAACTCTAAAATGGTGGTCTATGTGGCATTATGCCAAAATGCACAGGTTTTATGTAGGTAAAACCGATTTAAAGATCGGATCTACATCAATATGCAATTAATAAAGCGAAAGATGAAAATGCTCTTGCTAAACATATCATCCAGCATAAAGACCACCATTTTAAGTTTATGGTTATAGAACAAATGCATGACACTATTAGAGGAGCCCTGTACACCTATTATTAGAGGTCTGAATTGCGATGGCAAATTAGATTAAATGCCTATGCTCTACCAGGTCTCAATGAAGGCTGCTCTATTAGCAGCCTTCTTAAACTTAAGAACCTGGTTAGATAGTCTTTTTGCCTTTATGAGTTTGTAACACACTCTAACTGTTTTGTGTTTGTACTTGTTTACATCAGGTAGTGGCTAGTGTCTATTTAGATGATAGGCTAACAACTGGCTGATTTTATGATTGTCTAGTTTAATTTTAATTTTAATATAATGTGAGTGATTGAACTCAAGTCCTGTGAGCTTGCGTTTTAACTTTTAAATTTTTATTCATGGTTCAAGGTGTGCCTGATTGGTTAATTGAACCTTTGACTTAATACTGCTGGATATTTAAGCTGCTGTTCAGTTAAATGTAGTTTGTAATACTTTTTGTCTGAGGAAGTCTGTGAATTCAACTTAAATTCAACTTTATTTTCCTGTCTACTTGTAATCTAAACAATCTATTCTCATTCTCAAAAGCTCAGCACTTGTTCCTAAAGCATTTTTTAGTCAGGTAAAGCACTTCTATATTATACAAAGTACTTCACTAGCCTAAAACCCCCTTTAATACCCACTTCCCTATAGGTCCTTTCTGACTCAGTTACACAGCAAACTTTTTTCATTTCTTCTAGCATGACAAAGGGTCAGTTGCTAGTGTCCTCTCCTGCTCAGCTGGTGAATCTGGGAATATTGAGGCAATGTTACAATTGCCTCATGTACACAGATGGTTTACTATTAGAATTGCGAACGGCACTTCTGCGACTCTCAGATATTCGAACGTGTAAGGTCGTAAACGATAATGTCGAAGACATAATAATCAATCTAGGAACGGTTTTAACATGGGTCGAGGTAGGTGTTCAGTATTATTCCCTACTACAAACATCTTCCCTACCTCGACCCATGTTAAAACCGTTCCTACATTGATTATTTTGTCTTCGACATTATCGTTTACGACCTTACACGTTCGAATATCTGACAGTCGCAGAAGTGCCGTTCGCAATTCTAATAGTAAACCACACAGACAACCCTCCCCTCCTCCCACAAAACACAAATACATGCGAGAGATGCAACCATATAGCCAAACTGGAGGCTGAGCTCTCTCAACTCAGGACTGGCAAGACCAGACAGGAGGAGAAGGTAACCATACACCACAAACCCAGTCTCACATAGAACTATCACAACTGCAAATCAAACACATAAACACACAAAGACATACTCGGAGGCACTGATCAATAATCTACCAAAACAGCAGAGGCCTCCAAAGCAGACACCCAAGCAACTGCCACCTCATGACATAACACAAGCAACACATAGATCACAAAGTCAGTGTGCAAATCAGTCACAGCCCTTAAGGCCAAACACAATGCCAGACACACTTGTCATAGGTGACTCCATAGTCAGACACACTGACGTCCCACTCACCAGACTGAACAAGGAGAGGGTCACAGTAAGCTGCCTGTCGGGCGCTAGAATCCGCCACATAACACAAGCACTCAGGTCACTCCACAGCAAGTACAAGTATGACTCAGTCATTGTCCATGCCTGTGTGAACGACCTGAGACGTACCTCCCTGGACTACATGAACAGAGACATAGAGGAGCTCTCAGATTATGTAGCCCAGGCGGGTATGACCCTGACCCTGAGCAGTATCCTACCTTCACCAAGAATGATGCCACAATACAGAGACAAAATGATCAGTTTTAATAATTGGCTTAATTTCTGGTGTCATTCTAAGGGGATCCAATGTCTGTCTGCCTGGGATGACATGCTTGACAAGCCACGCTGCTTCACAAGGGATGGCTTGCACCTGTCACCCCTGGGTTTCCGGATATTGGCAAAGGCTCTTGCCACCCCCATAGTGCCTTTTTTAGGCAAGGCTCAAATTCTAAACCTACCGCCCTAGAAAACAATGGAAAAAAACTAAGGGTAATGCTGCTCAATGCCAGAAGTCAAAATCTCAAGATGCATGCCCTCGAAGCCCTCCTCAGTATGGAGAACATCGATGTCTGTGCTGTGACTGAAACCTGGTTCAAGGCTCCTGAGAGCACCCCGGCACTATCAGGTTTTACCTCATATCATGCGTTCCGGCCCCAAAACCCAGACCATTCCACAAAAGGAGGGGGTGTATCCATATTCATCAAGGACACCCACACCTCCAGGTTGGTGGCAACGCACGAAGCATCGGAGACCATCCAGGTGCAATTAACCATAGGCAAAACTGCCCTACAGTTTGTAGCATGTTACAGGCCACCCTCTCAAACTCAGGAACCGCACACAGCTTTCCTGAAGACACTGGAGAGTATAAATGTCTCTCCAAACACCATCATATTGGGTGACTTCAACTACCCAAACATAGACTGGGAACATTACTCAAGCCCCAATACCCTAGCCCAAAGGTTCTTGGAGTTCATAAACTCAAATGCTATGAACAACTAGTCACCATTCCCGCAAGAGGAGAAAATATACTAGACCTGATCATCACAAACATGGGGACAAAATGCTCCACACCGGAAGTATATCCCTCATTGGTGAGATCAGACCACAAACTAATCTCACTGGAGATCCACATCCCGCCCCCACCCCCAACAAAAAAGACCACAGTGAAGAACTTCTCAAAAGCCAACTTCACACTTCTTAAGACTGGTGTGGTATCCTTCAAGGCTCCTGAGCCAGTGGAAACTACAACCCACGCTGCCAAATCCCTTACAAATGCTTTCTACGAGCACCTCCAGAATTGCATGGATCAAGCAATCCCAAATAAAATCAAGACCCTTTCCACAAAAGGCAAGCGCCCAGTCTGGTGAACCCCAGCCATAAACAAACTTTATAACAAGAGGAGAAAGCTACTTCAAGATACAGCAAAATCCCTAAAAGGGAAGACATCTCTGATCAATACTAGTAAAAAACTACGATCACTCATAAAATCCTCCAAGGCCAACTTTGAGAGAAAAATCGCCAAGGACTCAAAAGACAATCATAAGGCCTTCTTTAGCTATGTTAGAAACCTGGGTGGAAACTCCCAGATATGCTCATAATTAGTCCAAAATTATACAAAAATCACTGAACCCACAGACACTGCCAACATACTGGCAGACAGGTTCAGTGCAAATTTCTCCCCTCCCTCCCCCCCAAAAGGAGAAATATCTATCCCAGCAGAGTGTAGCCTCCCAAACATCTCAAATGCCCAGGTGAGAGCTGCTCTCTCTCTAAAGCTAAAAACACAGCATCAATGGGACCGGATGGTGTCCCTGGCTGTGTACTACACAAACTCAATGAGGAACTAAACACACACATAAGGCTGCTGTTTAATCTTAGCCTTACCACAGGATACATACCCAAAGAGTGGCGTACGGCAACTGTGGTCCCACTTCACAAAGGCGGTGCTTCTACGGAACCCGGTAATTACTGCCCCATAAGCTTAACAAGCCTGGTCTGCAAAGCTATGGAGAGGATCATAATGGAACTCATAAATAAAGACATTGGGGACCTACAGACATTGGGTCGTACCCAATTCAGCTTTGTCAAGGGCAGATCATGCCCTTGAACTTGGTCGACTTTTTTGAAACAGTCACCAAGGCCATTGACAAGGGTAAGGCAGTTCACACAGCCTACCTTGACCTCGCAAAAGCTTTCGACACAATACCCCACTCGGGTATCATAGAAAAACTCACCAGCTTAAAAATAAACCCATATGTCACAAGATGGGTTGCAAACTGGCTCAAGGACAGAACCCACAGGGTTAGAGTTGCTGGTGCCATGTCAGACTCCAAGCTGGTCACAAGCGGTGTCCCACAGGGCTCAGTCCTGGGCCCCCTATTGTTCGGCATCTATTTTTCAGAAGTGCAGGCAAACATAGGAGGATTGTGGCTGACAAAGTTTGCAGATGACTGCAAACTGGGCGCCATAGTTGAGAATCCATCAGACACAGATATCCTTCAGAGAGGTCTCATAGAAATGGATAACTGGTGCCAGAGCCATGGCCTTAAGCTAAACGCCAAAGAATGTATAGTCATACCCTTTGGGAAAAACAAGGTAACCCCAAATTACCACATAGATGGCAATCCATTAAGCACGGAAGAGGTTATCAGGGACCTGGGGACCCAAGTTGACAGTAACCTCTCTTTTGACACTCACATTGCCAAAGTGGTCAGGAGGACCTTCTACATTGCCCACCTGATCATGAAGGGATTCACATCCAGATCAGGGGAGGTCATTGTCCCCCTGTACTCATCACTTATCAGACCAATGATTGAGTACAATGCCCCATTCGGAATGTATCTTACCCGACACCTGCAGCAAGACCCCAAAAGTTCCTCACCAAAAGGATAAAGGGGCTCAAAAACATGTCATATGCTGCCCGACTGAAGAAACTCCAGCTCTTTTCAGTCGCATACCATCTGCTCAGAGGTGATCTGTGCCTGACATACAAGGCCATGTCCAACCTGGAATTAATGGACATGCTCCACCTCAAAAAATCCAATTCCACCAGAGCCACAAGAGCAAGAGACTTAAACCTCAACACGGATATAAATAGGATGTGCTGGAGGGACAGATTCATCACCCAGAGACTCCCTATGCTATGGAACAAAATCCCGGTCCATGTGAGGCAGAGCCCCTCACTAGCTCTGTTCAAGAAGAATCTTGACCAGTGGATGGGAGATCGTAGGTTTACCCTGGGGATCATCTCTGTATCACTACTAGACAGAGGCACGGCAAACTAATGGGTACAGTATTCTTCAACCTAAGGGGTGGTGAAAGCCACACACACTCTGGCTAGTCTTATAAATGCCCTAGGGCAGATAGCCTAGTATAAACCTATGAACCTATGAAGATAACCTATACATAGAATATAAGTGGTTAGCACTACTACCTCACCATGCTTGATACTCAATTGCAGGTGCCCAACTGTGTGCCTTCTGTGCAGTATGCAGGTTCTTCCTGTATTAGTCTGATTTTTTTGCTGTGTACTCCATTAGCTCCTGCACCTCAGAGACAACCATCCTCTAGGTTTCCCGCAGGTATGTATGCCATGTGTACACAGGAGTGTTTAAGTGTGAAAGGACTTGCATCTCATCTAGATTTAGTTTCTCTCCTTTGCATTACTAGTGTGCCGGGGCTGTCTCTGTATACCTCCCAATCCTGAACTGTACAAAAATGGACATTAGTGAATAAAAGAATGACTGTTGTGTATAAGGAAACATTCTGAACATGACTGTGTTAGTGAGATGCTCAACCCATGTCATGCCCACTAGCTTCCAAAAAGAGTGGACATTAGCATACAGAAGAAAATTTTGAACAGAAGCTTAAATGCAGATTCTAACCCCCACTGGCGTTTTCTACTTCGTGCTTCCTTTTCTTTTCTATAGTAAATCACTTCTATACCTTTCCCAACTTACCTCAACAGTCACAGGCTATAGTACACTGCATTAAATAACACTTTACTCCATATCTCATGTTCATCTAAAAATAGTTTCTAGTTTCCGTCTGTAGTATGCTGTTCATCTAAAAATAGTTTCTAGTTTTCGTCTGTAGTATGCTGTTCAATGCAGTACAATACAAAATAAAAATGAATACATCATCAGACAAACAAGAAACGGCACAGACTAATAAAACAGCACCTTGGGGCAGAGTCAGGGTTTTAAGTTTGATTAGTAAATATGGATGTTGGAAGACCTAGCTGGAGGTGGGAAGGTAATGGTCAGCTCACCCATTCTGGTGTAAAGGATACCGTGAAGACTCACTTCTGCAACACCTGTTGGAGGACAAGTGTAGCAGCAGTATACTGTCAGGGCAGTGTGTCAGTCTTGGCTTGCAGTGCAGAATACTGTAGCTGGGCAGAGTCTGTAGAAAAATGAGGAATATGCATACTGCTCAGCTGAAAGGGGGGGGGGGGGCATGCAGTAAAATCCTCAGTGAAGCTCTAGGAGTGTCTCTGCTCCCATATTATCCCTCTCTTCCTATGGGCTACGCCTGTTCTGAAGTAAGCTAAACCTTCAGGCTGGTAGGATGAAGTGAGCACTGGAACACTAAACAGTGTCGATTGGGGGGGGGGGTCAAAACTCACTTAGGATAATATATATATATATATATATATATATATATATATATATATATATATATAAAAACACTGCAAAGGAAATGCTCACAAAATATGCCTGTATAACTATTCACAAAATGACATGTAAGAAAAAAATCTACACGTTAACTCCTTTAACTATTCAGTTTTAAATATATGGCTAAATTTGACCTTTTCTGAAAACTTTCTTAAAGTACATTCATTAACTATTTACTTTTTTGTTGTTGTTGATCTGTTTATGCTAAACAACAACAACACAGCACAGGTGTTAGTGACGAACAAAAACGCAGCAGAAAGGTATTGAAGAGCACGCACACATACACTAAATAAACAAATGATGAATGCTGAAGCTACTACTAAAAAAGTCTCAGAAACAGAGCACCTCATAACCTGAGATGGGAGAAATTACATTTTACGGTTTCCAAAGATCACAAACCTTTACAATGATGAAACCAGAAAGCATTATACCAAAGCATAAAACTAGTGATACAGGTTTTGTAGAAAACCAGGTATGGAATCCACACAATGTCCTTCCAATTCAAAACAAAAACAATCCCCAACAAAGAACTTTTAGCACACTTTCAATATTTACAGTTAAGCACAACAAATGCAGCACTAGCCAAGAGAGGAAACACATACTTAAAGTTAAGAAGAAAAAAAAAGAAAAAATTACCCTGGGGGACAGAATGTGTCTGCCATACAGAGAAGAATGAGGCTGAGTTCTGGGTGTCATCTGATGGGCAATCTACTGAAATAAGATCCGAGGGAATTACAAAATGCCAAAAAAAACAGAAGAAAAAAAAGTAGGACTGTGCCAATAATAAAATACATTCCACAGTTTTCACTGCATGGGAAAATAAAGCAGATTACCAGTATTACAGATAGGAAATAGATACCCTCAAAATAAAAGCATAAAGTTTGAACTTTCTTTACCCTACACAAGCTTCCGAACACAAAGGAATGTGAATTTAATTTACAGTTACTGCACTAAGTGTAGAGTTCCTGAAATGTTAACGCTGTCCCTACTCAAAGTACATGTTTAGTTGAAACTACATAACCTACAATTTCTACTTAGTCCAGCAAATGCAGTATGCCGTTTGAGCCACAGCCATGCAGAAATCTAACAAAAGATATTTTGCCACATTTAACAAAATAAATTTCAAGGCAAAAGTCAAGTTTAATTAAGATGATGCTTCATCAGAAAGAGCTACTCTGTTATGTTACTCTCAATATCATTTTGCATCCATTTTCTTAATCTCCAAACTACAAAAGTAGAACTAAACATTAACCATATGGTAATGCATGCTTCATCTGTGGAACCAACCAAGTCGGTTAACATTTACTGTCTGTTTTTCATTTTACATAATGTAAAATACTGAATTTGAATACAAGTACAACAGACCAAACACAAAGGTCATCTCTGGTCACATTGTGCTGAAAGGAAGCACTCTTTCAAGATACATATCACATTTTCCCTAGTGGTACAAGGCATGCTTGAAAAATGCCTGTTTAATTACACTGTTGACAAATTAAGATTTGCACAAAGTAGCACATGAAAACAGCTACAAAAAAAAAAGTCAGACTAACTTGCACAGTTCGAGATAACATATCAGAGCACTTGCAACATCTGACCTTCAAACCCCCCTGAAGAAATAAAGACATAGCTGTTTCCATGCTCAAGTACCTCTAAACAATATTATAGATTTTCACCAACTTATTTTCAAAAGAAGGGAACTGGTAGGTAATCACGAAATCACTAAATAATGGAGAAAGAAAAATTAATGAAACAGACTGTAGCAAAGGAACACAAGAAAAACTGAAACTGAAGAAAGACAGTAATAATGGACCTTAAAAGGACCAGATTACATTATAAAATAAGTACAATTAAAATGTATTCTGTGGTAGAATAGTTCTTGAAATAAAAAACATTCCCAGGAAAACCTGCAATACTTCAGGATCTTTCCAGTTACAGAAATCATTTTATTAACACTTTTCTCCATGTTCTTCCACTGCAGACAGTATTTTTTTTTCTAATTAGTGCACACTTTCTGCTTTCTGATAGAAGTACTAGACTACTGCTCAAAAAGTGCTCACAAAGCAATCTTAGGGAATGTTGCCACATAAAATTTTTTTTGCTCGTCTCTTAAACACAATGTTAAAACATCCATGTTATGCTTTTACAAGCTCTGAACTCTACAGATTTTTGGGTTAATTGTCCCCCTGGCTGCCTATTTTCCAGAAGTTGGTGTGAAACAGCAAGCTACAGTCACTTCACCCAACTTCTCATTTATGAGGCAATACAAGTGCCATTTACATAGTTTCCTACAAGTGCCACCTTTTATTTCTCTATTTTTGCATTTTATGCTATAGTGCGGTTCTGTTCCATCCTCAACAGTGTACGTCATTGCCAGATAGTGGTCACTTGCGTGCTTTTATCAAGTAAGAAAAGCATGCATACATGTTCATTCCAGTCCATGTAAATCTCTCATACATGTCTTCTCAATTTGCTATCAATACTACAGAAAGGCCAATTAACACAAACACCTGTGCTATCACAACTTGCCCAGATACTTTTAAGAGGGACATGAAAGTAGAAATTGAATTTAGTTTGCTAGGCTGCATTCCCAAGTCCCCACCACTCTAGTGACAAAAAAAAAAAAAAAAGAACAGCTACAAATGTATGTAAGACTATAACAATTGCACTGACACAAAATCTAAACAGTGACAAACGGACAACAAAGTTCAAAATAAGTAAAACAGATGGTACTGGAAAAAAAACAATACTAGAATTCAAAGCTTGTAAAAATGGTCTCTGAATAAAATTTCTGAGGGAATGACATGAAAAATATGTAAGCATTACAAAGCAAATTATAATACATACACACTAACAAAACAAATGCACAAAACTGCCCAGAAAGGGTGTACAGAGAGAATGTATATTACTCTCAAAAATGACAAATAATTAAATATGTTGTTTTTACCAACTGCATTGCTAACATGTTGAATGAATGACTAAATAAATGTTTAACTGTATAAACTGCATTATGTTACTGTCAAACCTACCAAATACATAAATATGTTAACTATGCAAACTATGTACATTACTATCAAACATGATTAATAAATATGTAGTCCATACAGCGCCATGATTATGCTACAGAAAAGGCTAAATTAAATCCTGGTTTAGCACTACTCTAGCGAGAGACTCAACCTTAATGTTTACAGGGCACTCCCTATGCACTGTTAACATTGAGTCTGCACTAAAGCAGACAGCTGTCCAGTAAACAGCAGCAGCATGACATGAAACGGCTTGGTTTCAAACCCCATTTCCACCTGCTCTCTGTTAATGTACACACAGCATTTTGAATTAAAATGCTTCAAACAGACAGGGAATACATAAAGATGTCAACCACGTCCCCACTGCTTTATCAGCTTTTAAAGACATCACAATTATCACATTTTTTATTTATTTTTCTTTTTACTATTATTTTTCACTAACTAGTAGTACACCGAACAGACAAATCTCCATACATTACAAAGAATTATCATCAGATCTACAATCGTAACATATACATCATATGTTCAATACATGGATGCCAAATTTCTTGAAATTCTTAAAATATTCTCACATCTGACCCTAAGATTTATAGCTTAGTTGGCAAGGTACCAACATTTGTTTTTAAAAATAACAAAAATCTGAAGCACCAAATTTGCTATGATGTATGCTATAAAAATTATGATGATATATCCCTTTCAAATAGAACTGGCACAGCAATGTAAGAATTGTAATTATTGTAAATATATAAATAGTGCTACTTGATTCATACATCCTGAAACTGAGAAAATACTTAAATTTAAGCAAAATGCAGACTGTAGAATCAGTAATTTATTCGGCGTTATGTAATTTATGTAGTCATTCGATTCTCGGCTGGGCTTGGGAGTGGCTTCTGTGTGGAGTCTGCATGTCCTCCCAGCGGTTGGGTAGCGTTCGAAAGACATGTGCGTAAATGAGTGTGCCTTCGTTGAAGGTTGGGCGTCGAGCTGGCACCTCGGTGTTTCATAAAAATCTACTGCGAATCATTAGCAGACCGGAGTTCCGCTGTGGCGACCCCCTACTGGCAAAAGCCGAAAGACAAACAACAACAACTATATGTAGGAAAGATGAACTGACAACTTGCGAACACTTAAGGGACATAGATAAGGTTAAAGGCAATGAACTTTCATAACATATGACAACAGACAATCAACCTATTGTTAGTTTTATGGTATTAGAATTAGTGTTGGAAGATAAAATAGGTAGAGATATCATTAATCATACAGAAGTTGCTGAACGATTAAATGCTACACATGGAGTACGTCTGAATACTGAAACAATGAAATTTACATCAGTACGTTTTGTATATTTCATAGTACATGTGATTTTCATAAAGAATAAGGAAACTCGCTTATTTATGTATACATCTTTAAATAAGTTTGAATAATGTACTATCACGTGATTAAAGGTACCGCTTATATAAGATAAGGGGTGTGTACACCTTAGCTACTTTATGTTGAACCTGAAGAAGCTTGACTGAAAATGCATTTGTTCTTGTTTATTTAATAAACTGTTATCTTCCGTTGTGGCACTCAGTCCTGGTTTTTACATAATATATAGGTTAAATCCCTTCAGAGTTTTCATGCCAGCAGAGAAAGGGAAGCTAAGCCCGAAAAGAGCAATGCCAGGAAAAAGAAAAAAATAAATGTTCAGTGGTCATCGAACATCTACAGTTATAGTAAGTCCAAATTACGTGACTGTATTATGTTTATCGTACTGATCACTGCTGTAGTAGGCTCAGATACATGAGTAAATTGGAGGAGGAGAAGCCCCTGGAAAATGGTCCCAGTGAAGCCTGATCTAGACCTAGAGAGAGAATTGAGCTTACATTGCTTTGTAAAAGCACAGAGGACCAAGCAGGAGCTTCTAGAATGCTTCAAGAAATCAAACCTTTCCAAAATGCCATAGATGACGCAAACTTTTGTTATGGCGAGTATAACTAAAGGTAATCGACTTAAACAACAAACTGGTAATCTTCACCTGGCCAGCTAAAAGGTATCAATTCACATCCTCTTTTCCAGATCCAAATAAAAAAACACCTTTCTGAAAAAGCAAAGTGCCACTGTCTGCAATTGGATTATACAACCATCATCCCCTTCATATTTTCATCCAAACAACTTTAACCAGATACTCCTTCACAATCATTATACTGTATTCATTAATCCCAATCTTCTTCTCCCCATGATAACCTGTTCGTCCCAACCTTAATCCTCACTACTCTGTCAGGTTAAGTGCAGATATGAAGACACAGACAAACATGAAAATCTTTATGCCACATTCCTGAACTCTGCTTAGGAGTCTATTTTGGCCTCTCTAAATGTATTATTTCATCAAGTCCTATACTACAAAGCCTTTTTTCTGTGTGTGTACATGCATACATCCAGGCTGAGACTGTAAATGGTCAATAATGATCAGTGCTCTACTTCAGTTAAACAATAAACAACACACACACATATATAACCACACAAATGCAGTCACAGTCTTAGTGGTAAAATGGGTGTTTTCTTAAAAACACACACAGTGTAGATACCAAATACTACAGCAGTGAAATTTGGCAACATCTAACAAATGTGAAACTCCTGACAGAGGCTGGATGTTAAAAGAAAGGCTTAAAGCCCAACAAAGATGTTTACTCTCATTGACAGGGGTTTTCAGGGCCAGGAGTCAACACTCTAAGCAAAAACTGACTAGAGGAGCATGGTATATCAGAATCTTTCCTTGTGAGGTAAGAGAGGCCTAACTATGAATCTAGCTATAGATTATACTGCGGATGGAAGGCAAATTCATCTAAGCTGCAGCAACACACATGAGCTGTGAAGATCATTTGATAGATTGTAAGCAGTGGACTGTTACTCAATCTGAACAGATTTTCTTTAAGTGACAAAAACTACCACTATAAAAGGCTCACTTACTGTGTCCAAAACAAAAATTTCAGCAACAAACGAATAGGAAGACACAGAAACAGCTGATATATCCAATTCAAATCTTTTACTGCAGTGCAACAGAACACAAGCGCTTTCACCATACAGGCGCTTTCACCTGATGATGCCTGTATGGTGAAAGCGCTTGGCTTCTGTTGCACTGCAATAAAATATTTGAACTGGATATATCAGCAGTTTGTCTCTTCCTATCAGTTTGTTGCTGAGATTTTCTTTTTTGACTACTGCATTTACGTTACTGCACTGTAAATAAATTTCACTTAAAATGTATGAGAGTTTCCCGTTCATTTATATGCCAGACTGGTGGAGAATGCAGACATCAGCTGGTCACTATATACAAACTTCTTTCATTTCCACATTTCTATCTGCAATGTTTCAGATGAGTTCCTCATCTGAAGACAGAGCAATAGAATTATTTGTTACCTCTGTGGTAAAGCCCACCCAGAAAGAAAGAATTTTTATTTACCTGCTTGGGGGAGTTGTTGCATCTGGCTTTCCCAAAACAGAGTTGTTTACTAAAATCTGGAGCAGATAGTCATCACTGAGTCAGAATGTGCAACAGACCGAGTTTAACAAAATCCTGAAACTATACCAGAGAAATGTTTAAACCTAAAACTGTATAAGGTACCAGATTTCCCAAAGAAAAGCAATTACTGAAGAAGTGAGAATGATGACTATGCAAATGTGTCAAACCTTAAGAACAGTTGCACAAGATTTTGTAAAGATTTCCAGAAACTGAATAAGATATCCCAATTTGACACTAATCCAATGCCCAGAATGAATGAGCTTATAGAGAAAGTAGGCAAACTAAGGTTTTTGATCATTCCAGATTTAACTAAAAGGTAGTGGCAGAATTTCCTCGCCCCTGAAGCCAAAGCGGTGTCAGCATTTTTCAATACATTGGCTTACCCTTCGGACCTTAATGAGCTCCTGCCACTTTCAAAGACTCATGGATAAAGTTCTGAAACCTCATTCCAGGTACTCAGCTGTGCATCGTGATTCAAATGAGTGGGAGTCAGTTGGACAAATTACAAGCTTACTGGATCTTTAAGACAAGCAGGGCTTGCTCTTTATTTTCCCAAAAGTAAGCGTTTTATGACAGAAGCCAGATACTTGGGCTATGTGAATGGGAGTGGGGTAATGAGACCTCAGACAGACAAGACGGAAGCCATCAAGAACTGACCTATCAATACCCAGTGCCAAAACTCAACTGAAAGCATTTTTGAGGCTGGCATTTTATTATCAGCAGTCTGTTACCCAACTTTGCCAGCACAGCTTGTCAACTGAGACGATGCAAAAGAGAAGGTCACCATCTAGGTCAGGTGGCATGCAGCAGCAGATGAAGCTTTCAGCCAAATGAAAACTGAGACTGACTCTAAACATATGGAAGTAGTAGTCACTCTGACTTTGATAAACTGTGTGCATCAGTAGCAGGATTAGGAGTTGTGTTACCTTTGGAAGTAGGTGACAAGAACTCACACTTTGCTTAATTAGCAGAATGTTATACATGTTGGAGATAAAATATTCTGCCACAAAGCTAGTACACCCTGCTATTAAGTGGGCACTAACTTATTTGCATTATTCAAAACCAAGTAAGAAGACAGGCACAGGACTGTAAAAGCAATTACTAAAACACCACAAAAAAATAAAAAATAAACAGTCCAGGCGACAAACAAGGATGGCAGTAAAAAGAGCTTTAATAAAGTATCACAAGCACTTTCACCCTGACTCAATTGCAGGGCTTTTTCAAGTGCATAACAAAAAATTCAAGCAAATGTTACTGTTATTATGATATAGATTTGTGGAGATTATTAACAAAACATTTTAATGTAGGTTTGTATTTTCTGTGTTCTCTTATAATTCACCTTTCAATATAATGACTTTGCTCACAATTTATGATATTTTCTAATGTATGGTTATACAAACATTTTATAAGGAGACCAGAGGTATTTTTACCTCTGATTTAAGACACAGTCTACACTTTGGAATTTAAGTGGATCAAAAGAGACAATAACTGTGTATTTTACTTAAATTTTTTTTGGCGCTTTTTTATTTAAATGAGGATGTTAGATGTGTTTTTTTGTTATGCACTTAAAAAAGCCCTGCAATTGAGTCAGGGTGAAAGCACTTGTGATACTTTATTAAACCTCTTTTTACTGCCAGTCTTGTTTATTTATTTATTTTTTTTTTGCTATTTGCATTATTATTTACTGGTTTCATTCTGGTAAACGGTCATCCACCCTTTCAGTGGTTATAAAAGCAGGAAAACATGAACACATTGCAGGTGAGCTTTATCATTTCATCCCTTTCATGTTTACCATTAGACATACGCCTGGCACCAGACACAAATGTAGATAGGTACCTTGATCCCATAACCCATCCTTATCAGGACAGAACCTGGGATTCTATGCTTAGGGCAGGGAGTCATGCAGTCTTACTGGGTGCTTTCCTATACAAAAGTACTGTGTCTTACCATAATGAAACCTGGTAACCAGTTAGCATATGTGAAACCTCTGTAGGAAGCTAAAAGATAAAAAGGAAGGTCTGCAGACCAAAATAGTGGGAATTTTTAAGTTTCAAGTGTGAAGATTCTAGGGAAAGACTAATTGGAGAAAGTACAGTTGTGTACACTTACCTTAAATGTAGATGTTGGAGTGTATTCACTGTGGCAGTCATCACCTGTGGGTTATCCATGCTGTGGTAGCCCTCGGCCAGCCCAAATACCAGAGTCAATGTTTTTCTGCGTCGGCTGCTGTCGCTTGCTGCCTGATGTCATGTCATCAGTGCTACAAAGGAAGGCAGCTGACACAATTACATCAGTTTTTCTTGCACTGACCAGTCACAGGCCCAAGTAAATATGGTAAAGTGGTCCTGGTGGCTAAAAGCCACCGTTAGAAAATTATGTCTCCCTAAAGAAAGAAGATATAAGGGGGAAGGAGGGTCGGAAACCAAGCCTGCAACACTTAAGACACTCTAACATCTATCGTGTTTCACTGCTGCAGTCATCACCTGTGGGAGGACTCCCAAAGCAGAGCAGAGGGGTGATAGGATTAGTAAGGGACCTGGGAATGGGTTAGCATGCCCTGCAGAACTGCAGAGGCAAACCTGCCCTAGCTTTAGAAAATAGAGGTAGGTGGTAATGCTTGGTAAAGGTACGGACAGAAGTCCAGGTGGCAGCTTCCAGATGTCCTTGGTGGGGACTCCTCTGAGGAATGCTGTGGAAGTGGAGGCTGCCCTAGTGCAATGGGTTCTTATAGACTTGGGGGGGGGGTTCCTATGCAATCTGTAGCAAAAATGGATACAGTGTGATATTTATTTATTTATTTATTTAACATTTGTTAACCGGGCTAGTCTAACTGGATGCATGTCCATTTTCAGCAGAGGCCTGGGGAGATCAGCTCCACTTGAAAAGATTAACAAAAAGATAAACATAAAAATGGTTAACATATAAATGCATGTACAAAAAGTAATAGCAGATTATTACATAACATTTCAATCGTTGAATATAAAAATTATTACAGAACATTATATAAATTTGCCAGAAACTATTCTCAAGGAAAAAAAAATTTTTTTTTTTGATAGAGTAAGGAACAGATATGGATTAGTCCATGAAAGTAAAAGTAATGGTTGAGAAATACTGGGTCAGCAGTGCTGATGATAGCAATGCCATTTTTGATCAGTCTGGGTTTGTACAGGGGCATAACCAGTATGTTTTAAGGTAAAGTTTCAATTTTTGTTTAAATAGTGTTAAAGAGGACAGTGATGTCAGTTCATTTGGAAGTTGGTTCCAGTATTTTCCAACAGCATTAGAGAAGAGAGTCGCCAGAGATATTGTTGGATATACTGATACTAGTAATTTCTTGGATGAGCGTTAACGTATTAAGGTTTTTGTATGGGGTAAAAAGGTTTGATAGTATTGGAGTTTTAGTTGGTTGGAAGAGGGTTTTTTGGGCAATGGTAAGTTGCTTATAATGGAGTTGGTTTTGTAGCTCAAGCCAGCCTAGTTGTTTCAGATTATGACGGTGGGTCCTGAAAGAGGAGGCTGTGGCCAGTCTATCTATGTTATTATAAGAGTTTGATAGTTTGTTGAGGTTGTTTTTAGTCAGATTTGTACATATGAATGAAGCATAGAGGAGTGTGGAGATTAAATGGGTATGGGCAATAGAAGTTCTGGCTTGTGGAGTAAGGAATGGCTTTATTCTATACAGGGAGCCCAGTTTCCCATTTACAGTTTTTATAGTATCGTTTATGTGAGTTTCATAGGTAAGGTTGATATCTATTGTTATACCTAGAAGTTTAGTGGTTAGGTCTGGAGATATAATGGTACCGTTATTGGATAGGACTGAGAAGTTAATTGGGCTGGACTTGCAGGTGGGTGTGAAGAGCAATAGTTTTGTCTTTTTGAGGTTCAGGAGGAGGCATCATTGTAAAAAACAGTTTTCTACTATAGTAAACATTTTCTGGGTTAAAGACTGTAGTTCAGATGAAGAAATAGCTGAGCAGATGATTGTAGAATCATCTGCATATTGAATACAGGTAGCATGAGTAATTGCTAGGTGAAGGTCATTTATATAGATTGAGAACAGGAGGGGACCAAGAATTGAGCCCTGAGGGACACCTAGTGTAACTGTGAGATGTGAAGATACGTTATTGTCCCAAAGCACAGCTTGTTGTCTGCTATTAAGGTACGATTGGAACCATTGAATAACCAGTGAATTTCGGGAAAGAGATCTTAGTACATTTATACTGGTGGTTGACCATATCAAAAGCTTTGGAAAGGTCAATAAAGAGTGCTGAGGAGAGGATGTTGTTAATTTTGTTATGATTGATACTATCAGGGAAGGATAGAAGAGCAGTGGTAGTACTATGAAATGGTCTGAAGCCATGTTGGCAATTTGCAAGTAGACTGTTTTGCAGTAAGTGATCTAGTAGTTGTTTATGGACACATATTTCCATTATTTTAGCTAAAGGAGAAAGTAATGCTATTGGACGGTAGTTGGGGTATTCGTTAGAATTGCCACCTTTATGTAGGGGGATGATGTGTGAGATTTTCTAGATGGCAGGAATATTTCCCTCTTGTAAGGTTCTATTTATCAGGATTGATATTGGATAGGCTACAGCTTTGGCAGATTTTTGGAGATATTCTGCTGGTAGTTTATCGACTGATGGGGTTCATGGTTTAAGTTTTTGTAGAAGATTACAGATAAGGTGAGTTGGGACTGGTTGCCAGTGGAATATAGGGAGTGAATTTGATACAGAACTTGGGTGACTAGAGTCCTGAGTTGTTATTTGATTGGCCAGTGATTGGATGGCCTCTGTGAAGAAGGTATTAAAGGCATTTACCGTTTGTTTGGGATCTTTGGGGTTGGCTCCTGCAGGGGTGGTGTAGTGGAGTGACCAGGGTGAAGAAGTTTGTTAATACTGGCCCAGAACTTTTGTGGATTCCTTTGGTTTGTTTGCTGGAGATGACGGTAAAAGTTTTTTTTTGTCCAAGAGAATGGCTTTTCTTGTATCGATTCTTATTTGTTTAAATTTAAGTTGGTCTGCAGGTTGCTTAGTAGATCTCCATAGATCCTAGAATTTGTTTCTAAGGAGGATTTTCTGTCTGGTTTTCTTAGTGAGCCATGGGGCTGGCTTAGACTTAGTTTTGATAGTACGCTTAGGTACATGATAGTCTAGGATAGTTAAGAATTTTGAATTAAAGTAATTCACTGCATCGTATACAGGGAGGTGTTTAATGGGCGTCCAATCACATGCTCTAAGTTCACTTTGGAAATAGTCAGGATTAAAGTTTTTATTGGTTCTAGTTGTTCTAAGTGTGGTTGGGTTAGGAGTAGTTGTCTTATGCCTAATGATATAAATGAGTGAGTGGTCACTTACATCTGCAGGAAGGGTTCCAGCCTTATACATTTGTTGCTGATTGTTTATGAGTATCCAATCTAATATACTCACTCTATTATTGGGTTAATTCTGTTTGGGAAGTTGATCGTTTGTGAAAATCCGTGTAGGTTAATATGTGAAGTTGGCTGATTATCTGTGCAGGTTTTCCAATCAATATTAAAGTCGCCTAGAATTATAGTCTCTTGAGGGAAAGATGAAGATAATCCAGCAAGGGTGTCTTCAAGGATACAAGTATTATTACCAGGAGGTAGGTAGATGCAGATGATGATTATTGATTTACTAGTGTTGAGTTGAAGTTTGGTGGCAAGAATTTCTACAGTATTATGAAGAGTTAGATGGAAGTCTAGTATGGAGATTTGTAACCCTTTTTTAAAGAGTATAGCAACCCCCCCTCCCTTTTTGATTTTGCGGGCTGCTCTTACGATATTGTAACCAGGTGGTAAGATTTCATTATCAGTAGTTAAAGGTTTTAACCACGTTTCTGACATAGTATGTCAAAAGAGTGGACATCCAGGAGAGCATGGAGGTAGGCAGCTTTGTTATTTAAGATACATATATTTAGTGAGCTATAGAAAGTGAATTAGGAAGTCTAGGTGGGATAAGATTTGAGTGAATGGGGCTTTGGAGTTCAATATTATGAGTGTGTTTTGGGCCAGGGCTGGGTTGGAAGTCACCACCGGTAAGTAGTTGAGGTTTTAGACAAGGGTAATGGAGTACATTAAGTTGGTTGAAAGGTTTTCTAGGTTTTAGGTGGACATATTTAATATGGGCTAATCTGTGATACTTTGTAAGTATGTAGGTAGGTAGAGATGTAATATTTATATGTAAAAATAAAGAAAACAACGTATAGTCCAAGGGGTAAACACTCTGTTGTAAAGATAATAATAATAAATACGTAGAAATAACACTATCACAACGGAGTGACCAGGCAAAAAAGAACGCAATCTCTGAATTCTTCAATTAAAAATAAAACAAATTTATTGCAACAAACAAACGGTAAGCACTTTCGCAATCAAGCTTCATCAGACCTGTAATAATATATATATATATATATATATATATATATATATATATATATATATATATATATATATATATATATATATTTTATTTTTATATTTGTTTATTTATATTTTTATTTTTGTTTTCTCTCATCATTTTCATTGTATTATGTCTTTCTTTATTGAATGGGAGTATGTATAGCTATGGATTCATTACTGATGCTTGTAGTTGCGTTTTATATGCAGTGCTCTCTTTTAATACTGATTATTCCCTAACTGATGCATTTTTTCTATTGGATGCTAGCATTTTTAATGTATTTAAACGGAGTGTCTTTTAGTGTTATTACAGGTCTGATGAAGCTTGATTGCAAAAGCGCTTACTGTTTGTTTGTTGCAATAAATTTATGTTTTATTTTTAATTGAAGGATTCAGAGATTGCGTTCTTTTTTGCCTGGTCACTCCGTTGTGATATTGTTATTTCTACATAATATTTATATGTGTTTGGGATGTTGTTGGTGGTATAATACTTGTTTGCTCATTAGGGTAGTAGAATTGTAAGTAATTAGAATGTTAATAAAAGGTTAGTAGGTAAGATGCAGTTAAGAAAAGTAAAAGAGTGATAATAAGTAGTAACTGAATATGTGGTGGGGAAGCTGGTGTTTGCATCTTAAGTGATTTGAGGTAGAGGTGTAGTTAGTAAAGGGAGGAGTTAAGATAGATCCAGTTAGAGAGAAGTAGTTGGTTTTGGTCAGATGATTAAAGTAGGTGAAGGATATGATTGGTTTTGAGAGATAAAGGGGCGTGGTTTGGAAATATAAGTCTAGGTGTACTGGGTATGGGTAGGAATTGGAGGTAGGGTAGGGGAGCGGAGTGAGCCCACAGGGCAAACGGAGTGGGGCAGGCCAAGGACAAGAGAGAGATTGGGAAGACAATCAGTGAAAGTGGAATGGAGATTCCAGGTAGGTAGTCTGAAGGTAAGGGGCAATAAGTTACTGGAGTGGGGGAAGGTAAAGATGGCAATACAGTGATATTGGGATATGTAGAGTGTGGGAGAAACGGGTAAGTAGTTGGAAGAAGCACTTTGCTGCTAGTTGAGAATACAGTTAGCAGATTAGTGGGCAAGTACTGCCATCTAGTGGGAGAACACTATGATAGCAGCAGAGATACCTCAATGAGAAAAACAAGTGGGACAGAGAGAAAAGAAAAATGGGCAAAGTGGGAGAAACTAGGGCCTAAGTTAAGGATTAAAATATAAGATATCCATTTGGAAATGGTTTGTTTGAAAATGGGCTTCCCCTCTGCCTCTGTGGCAAAGCTGACAAGTAGTTGGTCTGTTTTCCTGAAGGGTTTAGTGCGGTCCGGATAGTATCTGAGCTGTCTGTGCACGCCTATTGATTGCAGAATTTTTCCCCCTTGTTTTTAGGGTTAGGAAATAAGGTGGGTACAACTGCAGCCTGGGCTGAGAGTTACATTAGATACCACCTTGGGCATAAAGGAGGGATTAGTCCTCAGGTAGACCCTGTCTATATGGAAGATGATGAAGGGCTCAATGGCCATCAGTACCTAAAGTTCTGAAACCCTTCTGGGTGAGGTGATAGCTAGGAGAAAAGCAGTCTTCCAGGAGAGGTATCTTAGTTCCATTGAAGCAGCAGGTTCGAAGGGTGGTAAAGTTAGTTTTTCCAAAACATAATTCAGGCCCCGGGCTGAAGTGGGTGGCCTTCTGGGAGGTCTGATATTACAAGCCCCTCTGAGGAATTGTTTAATCAAAGGATGTGAGAACAGGGGCTGTTCTGTATCAAAATGAGCTGAAATGGCTGAGGCATGGACTGTAATAGAAAAGAAGGAGAGGCCACTATTAAGTAGCTCCGCTAGGTAGCCCAGGATAAGAGGGATGGAAGGTTGTGAGGTATTGCCCAGTATGGACTGGCTCCAGGACCAGAATCCTTTCCATTTTCCTGTGTGAGATTTTCTGGTGCTGGGCCTTCTGGCCTCTGTGAATGTCTAAGACCTGTTTTTTTTTTTTAACAGGGGGCCCTTGTTTGCCTTTAGAGTATTAGCCATACTGATAGTTTGAAAGTCTGCAAGTCTGGATGTAACATCCCCCCCACCTAAGTTAAGAGATCTGCCATCAGGGGAAGCTGCCTGGAAGGCTGTAAGGTCAGGCTGCGCAGTAAGGGGTACCAATGTTGTTTGGGCCAGTCTGGAGCAATGAGGATGGCCTTTGGTCTCCCCTCCCTTATTTTGATCAGTACCTTGGGAATAAGAGGCAGAGGAGGGAATGCGTACCGAAAAAAGGGTGTTCCAGGGGAAGGTCAAGGCATCCCCCTTCCACGCTAAGTGGTGATACTTCCTGGTACAGAATTTTTTTTTTTTTTTTTTAGCTGATGGTTGAGATGCAAAGCAAAGAGATCAACCTCTGGAGTCCCGCATGCCTAAGTGATTTGTAAAAAGATTTTTCTGTGGAGCTGCCATTCATGGGAGTCCAGTAAGTTTCTGCTTAAGTGGTCTGCCAGGGAGGTGTTGATCCCTGGTAGGTATTGGACTGGTAGGTTTAGTCCCATGGAAGAGGGTGTCAGCCAGAGGTTCATGGCTAGCCTGCACAGAGGGTAAGAATGGGTCCCTCCCTGTTTGTTGATGTACCACATTACTGTGGTGTTGTCTGTTTTGATAAGGAGAACCCCTGGCCTGAGATGGGGTTTGAAGGATGGCAGAGCCTTTTGTACTGCCATCATTTCCTTCTGGTTATGTGTAAGAGAAGGTGCTGGGCATTCCAAAGACCTTGGGTGCACCTGCCTTCTAGGTAAGTGCCCCAAGCTATGTCTGAGGCATCAGTGGTAATGGTCTGCCTGGACGGGTGAAGGAAAGACCCTTGTTCTGAGCATAGGCCCCTGCCCACCAGAGAAACTTGGCCCTTATACAGGGGACCAGAAGAAGGGAGGTCTGTAGAGGTTGAGAGTGCTGGCACCAAAGGGTCTGTAGAGGTTGAGAGTGTTGACACCAAAGGTTCTTTAGGTACCACTGAAGTTTTCTCATGTGAAGCTTGGCCAGAGGAATTAGAAGGATGCAAGATGCCATGTACCCCAAGGCTTGTAAGAACTTCCTTGCAGTGATGCGACTTCTGGAAGCCAGCTGGATAAAATAGAGAGGCAGGAAGGTCTGCTTTTCTGGGGACAGGAAGGCCATTTTGGGATGGTGCGTTAGGCAGTGCTACCAAGAAAACGATATTCCTGGAGAGTGTTTGCTTGATTTCTTCTCATTGATGGTGTACCCTAAGGAGGTTAGGCGGGTTTTGAAAAAGAGGAGGTCCTTGAGGAGCTTCTCTTTGCAATCTGCCTGAATGAGGAAGCCGTCCAAATGAGGGTAAATTTGTATATTTTTCTGTCTGAAAAAAGCTGTGGCCGGGGCAAACATTTGGAGAATACCCTGGGAGCAGTAGATAAGCCAAAGGGTAGAGCACAGAACTGATAGTGTTGTGAGCCTGCTCTGAAGCAAAGGAATTTCCTGCAGGATTCCCTTATGGGGATGTGGAGGTAGGCATCTTTTAGATCTAGGGTAACTAGCCAGGCATGTTTTGTCAGCATAGGCAGCAGCTGCTGCAAAGTTAGCATTTTAATTTGAGGACCACCAGGAAGGTGTTCAGAATGGATAGATCCAGGATGGGGTGCCAAGTTCCCTCTTTTCTGGGAACAAGGAATAGTATGGAATAAAAGCCTTTGCCTGCTTGATCTGAGGGGACATGTTCTACTGCCCCTTGGGATATGAGAGCTTGGGGACTTGTTTCAATGCCTCTGCCCACTGACTTGGAGGAAGTCTTGGTACCCTCTTGGAATTGGGAGTTCGTTGAAGGAGAATTTGTATCCCAGAAAAATTATCTTTAAGACCCATTGGTCCTTTGTTACACAAAGCCAATTCTCTTTGCAGAGGGAGAGCCTTCCTTCTAGTTTTTGGTGAGTGAAAAGAGGGGAGAGGGAGTCATTGAGAGTTTTTGCCATACAGGGATGGCTTAGAACTCCCTGCTTTTGGAGTGCAAGTGGTCCACTGGGTTCTCTGCTGTCCCTGGGATAGGAGTCTGTGTGGTCTGTCCCTGCAGGACTTACCTTGCGCCTGTCTGCTGGGTGCAGGAAAGGACCAGTGTTTTGAGGGAAAATTCCTGCTGAACCTAGGAGGTTGTACCTGAAGGAAATCTTTTACTGTTTACATAGATTTAGTTTTAAGCACCTCTTCTGCTTTTACTCCAAACAAGTGGTTCTTATCCAAGGGTGCATCAAGTAATTAAGACTTGACACGATCAGGGAGAGTTTGTGCCTTCAATCTTTCATGTTTCCTAATGACAGATCCTGACACTGCTGCCCTGCTTGAGGCCTCTAGGGTATCATATCCACAGTGTAATGAGCGTGCAGCCACTTGACAAGTAGAGTGCAGTAAATCTGCTAACTCTTTTGAATTGGCATAGTCAGGAAAGGTTGAAATCTTTTTAATAGTTCCAAAGTGTGTTGTTGATATTTTAACATGTGGAATTGACAGTTGAGTCCTCTGATAGCCAAGGTTGCAGAGGTGTATACTTTTTTTTACCCTATCTGTCCAGAGCTCTGGAGTCCTTGTCAGAAGGAATAGGATTCTTTGCAGAACTAGCCTTATCTCCTTTTCGTCCCTGTGTAATGACCTCCGGGTCTACAGCAGGATTTCTGTACAGGTATTTGTGAGAACCCGGTATTCTAATACCGGTCAGGTTTTTCTGGGAGCAGGTGGTAGGGCACCAGTAGTTAAGCTGGATTCATGGAAGACATCATCAACCACCTCTAAGATTGGAGGAATAGGCCAAGGGTCTGTGCTGGGCCAGGTCTAGAAACTCTTAGTCTTTTCTTAGACTGTGGGAAATCCTGGGATTCCTAGTGGAAATGTTCCCTGACGGTGTGAACGGTTTCCCCAAAGGAAAGATCTTCTGGCGAGGAGACAGAAGGAATGGATTCCTCTGCATCTGAATTCTCATAGGCAGCCAGAGGCTGTTCCTCTTCAAAATCTGAATAATTAGACTCTTCAGAATCCTGTTCTGTCCGTATTTCAGGAGAAAGGACTCCTTTCCTTTCAGAAGGTGTGGCCTGACTATCCCTGATAAGAGTGATAAGATCCTCTGCCATTTTAAAGATTTGAGCTTGGGGTGGTGGAGCAGGAGTAAAATGCTGGCTAGAGGTAGTTTTCCTAGGAGTGGCCTTGCCTCTAGGCCTAAGAGTATCCATCTGCCTGAAAGAAATGGTTGTCTAGATTCGGTAGTGCGAAAAACCTCCTCAGAAGCCAGTGCCTGCGTTGCGGCTCTGGACCTAACCAAGGCAGAGACAAACAAAGGCTCGGAAGACTAAGAAGACTTCTCCAGCATACCGGACTCCGAAAGGGTCTCATTAGAGGCCTGTGAAGGTATCAAATTGGGCATCGAGGGCTGTGAAGGCACCTCACTGAATTCCAGAGAACTGACTACCTGCTTAGCAGTAGAGTAATCAGAAGGCTTAGCCTTGTGTGGTCTCTTTATCCTTAGGTTACTTTGGAAAGTAAAGACTGAAGACGAAAATACCTGGCTACAATAAGAGCTCTATGATAAATAATTCTCGCATTAAAGAGGGCACAGAACCAGCAACAGGGAATGTCGTGGTCTGGGCCTAAACAAGTGATGCAGTATGAATGGAAGTCTCAGTGTGGTATTTGCTTTCCACAGGCAAGACAATTAACTTTTTCAGACCTCGGTTAATGCAAGAAAAAAGGATCCCCAACGGAGTACTTAGCTTTAGACGTTTTCAGCTGTAATTCAAACTCTGGTAGCGACCGACCAGCACACTTGCAAACTGCTTCTGCTATGGGCTTCACGGCAAGAAAGACTGATTTAATGGCGTCGGCTGCCTTCCTTTATAGCACTGACAACCTGACGTCAGGCAGCAAGCAACAGCAGCCGATGCAGAAAAAACATTGAGTCTGGTATTCGGGTCAGCCGAGGGCTACCAAAGCAGGGATAACCCACAGGTGATGACTGCAACACTGAAACATGAAGAACATCTACATGAATGTACTAGAAAATTTAGGATACCCTGTGGACTTACCTGTGGTGTACCAAAAGATTTCTCAAGAATTCACCTGTGAAAAACTTGGAGCTAACATATGAACTTAGTTGCGGATTCTACTGGAGATGGAAGACAGCCTGACCTAATATGTACCCAAAAAAAGTGTCATAAGGACTGCGGAGATTATTTGAGAGACTGTAAGCAGTGAACTGCACTGTGAATGGCTTGAACATTTTTTGTTTTAACAGAGTTTGCCTCATTTCACTGTAGATAAAGAGCAAAATCTACACAAGTTTCCAGTGTATTTTTATGTTACTATATAAAAATACAAATGTACACACACACACACACACACACACACACACACACACACACACACACACACACACACGACTAAACTAGTCCTTCTCAAATACCTGTTTGACAAATTAAATAAATAAAATCAATGTTTACCAAAGTAGGAAACCTTACATAACAAATTAACTCTGTGGAATGTAATGTCTAAAAAAAGACAATATCCCAAAGCCACTGCAAATGTGTGCAGTAGCTTTAAAACATGCTCAGGTGTTAAAAAATGATTTATTGTGGAACAACTAGGACGGTCTGAAAAGGAGCCCCATGCAAGTCAGAAAATGGTCTGTACATAAATATATGTACGAGAGGATGAGCTTAACACAGTAATATATTAATATGCAACAGTCTAAGCCAATTTTTGATTACTTTAAGTTCCCATGTATGTGAAGAGATGGGTCAATATCACTTTGCTGAAGGGTTCATTACCATGAACCTTCATTCACTGAACCAAACACAATGAATGCTCACTTTAGTGAACTTTCACTTCCATGAGTTGGCTATCATCAGAAATTTACCCTTTTCCCCACTACAGTGTGATCACGGAGTGTGTGTGTGTGTGTGTGTGTGTGTGTGTGTGTGTATGTATTATATATATATATATATATATATATATATATATATATATATATATATATAGTGCGTTAATGTATACATATATATATATCTATACACACACATATGTATGTGTGTATATATATATATATATATATATATATATATATATATATATATATAGATATATAAGATAGACATAGTTGGGTGTGGGGGGCACAGCCCCCACCTAGGTGGGTTTGAAATACTGTGCTTTGTGTGACGTTCAAAATGCTGGGCAATTCATTCCTTTCCCTTGGTTATTTGTTCAGCGTAATGAATGCTGGCTGAAGTGAATGTTTGCTGAATGAAAGTTCGTAGTAAAGAACATTCAACAAAGTGATAAAAACCCAAGGAGATGTGTGGGTAAGATGGGGGGATCAATCTGCCTCTATACTGTGCAGAATCTGCCTTTTTTGCATGAGGAGGCTCAAAAGCACTTTTCTAAAATCTAGGGGAGTCTAAAATACATTTTTGTGATTTGTGGGAGGCTCAGTGTCACTAAAGAACTATTTTCTAAAAAAAATTAGCAATCTCCTCAGATACCTAACTTTCTACATTAGAATGCATTACTGTTGACCTTTAGTACTGACCCAATATACTTTACAGGGCAAAACGTCTGAGGCTTTAAAATGCTTAAGATTCCATGTCAGCAAAAATTCCAGCAATAAATTCCCAAGGCTTAGACATCCGTCTGACATGAAGTTCATGTGGTTTTCTCACTGTGCAATGTTTAAACAGACTACAAACAAAACAGTTTCAACCAGCTTTCTTAATGAGCCTCCTTATGAACCCACAGATCAGACAGTGAGACACAAGAAAGGGTTTGGTAATGCTTACGAGTGGAAATGGTGCTAAGCAAAAGCATTTGAATTTTCAAGTCTGCAATTAACACAATACAGAAAGGAAGCATTACTCTCATCTGTGTGACACTTCTAGGGAGAAAGAATGAAACCGGTGTATAAATTATGAAATAAAATATATTAAAAACCCAAACTTTCTTTACTTACCTCTACTGAGTTTAAGCACCTCTCATTTTCCCAAGATCTCTTTTTTAAACTAGTATTGCACATTTCCTAGCCTGACATATTCAGCAACTGTTTTCACGTAGATGATACCCCCCCCCCCCCCAAAAAAAAATGTCTTCTTGTTTCTGGGATTCCAGGGCTGTAATGGTTCTTTTAACCCCCTAAACAGTGCAATCAGAACTGCAAGCAGAGTGTACCTTTAGGCCAGTTCTATTTCTACACAATGCAAGCAGTCCCAAAGGACAGTGCTGTCACAGCTCACAATATGTGCACCAGGAAAGGCAACCTTTCAGTATTCTGAGAAAAGCACCCAAAATTAGGAACACTTTTTTAAGCTAGTCTCATTTCAACTGATGTCAATGTTTACATTTGGCACTCTTATGAAGGACCTCTAACAGGAAAATCAATCTCATACCTGAAAACTGGGGAAGTTAGAAGTGTAAATGTTGCACCAAGCTATATCCATGGAATCCTTCGCTTGTACACTTGTGCATGCGTAAGATACAAATGTGGCCATCTCTCCAGCACTGCAGGAGTTCTATACCCTCTCTTCATCTTGTTAACACTGTAACACATCTCATGAAACAAGCAAGCCACTTTACTGCTCATTCGGCTCTCTCTCTAGACAGAGCAGAAATAGGCCATTCAACATGCCAAGAAACTCAGACTACTACAGACCTCTACATGCAAGATCTCTGCCTGCAGCCTATGGCATCCTATTTCTTTAGCTTGTACACAACAGAACTAAAGAAATGTCACATGTAGACACTTCAAAACGTACTCTGCTTTAACATACAGTGACTTTGATTTCGGTTATTTTGCGCTTTAGAAAAACATTTTCTGCGAAAATGGATTCCGTTGCAAACTTTCGCCACAGTCACACTTATCCAGAAAGCATCACACTTTAGTTCAGAACAAAATGCTAAACATGCTGGATGGATAAGTATACAGAATACCACTTCTATGAACGGTTTTCCATTCCACATAAAGCAAAGTACTTCTCTTGCTCTATTCAAACAAAATTTGGACAAATTGATGGCAACTGCAAATTTGCCCTTTGTTTAGCACTCATGTCCCTCATGGACAGGGGCAGCAAAGAAAACTTGAAACATTTTACTTTTCTGCCCACCTCTGGGTTACCTGTACGCAAAATAGAAGGGCTAATACTAGCATGGTAATGTAAGGGTATACTTTTTAAGATCCTCACAGATCAAAAGCCTGCTAAGTACTTTTGAACCTAAAAAGTTTCCCCGATCAAATTAATCCCAATGCGCAAGCATCCTGGTATGCTATTAGTTACTCCACAGCATACTGCTGTCTTTACCTACTTTAAAATGTTCCTCCTCCTTCATTTATTGAATACATTATGACAGACACATATGACAGGAGCTAGTCTAATGTCAATTCAGATGGTAATAGTAGTAGTTTTGTATCAAATGGCATGGAAACTGATAACAGGCACGACATCAGTGAAATCCAGTATTCAACAGGGAGCAAACTTCTTCCACTGCTAAAAGATATGTTACATCTTCTCTCTCCAATTACCACCGTTGATCTCAGCTGGCACTATTCCTCTTCTAAGCATGCATTTTTTTTAATTCAATTAAAAGTAACCTAGGGGCACAAAGTCATTGTCTATTGGAAAAACAGTCCTAAAAGAAAAAACTCTCCTAAGGTATTTTCCAACACAAAGCAATAATGAACTGGCATATACCAAAGTTCCAAATTATGTTAAATACAATAATTACTTACATTCCCATTACTGTTAACAGTAATGCACTTACTCCATATAAACGTGTGGGGGTCAGCTGCTTTAACTGAAAAATATACAATATTTCTTCTCTGAAACATGGGCTACTACACTAAAAATTGACTTATTAAAGTTTAACAGACAAAATCAAGTAGGTCTGAACAACTGCTCCATATTTTATCTACTACAAACACTAAGACTGGCAGGACTTGGACAACCCAGCATTTAAAACTTTCCCAGGGTGGTGGTCCCTCCCCCTAACCAACACCACACTGCAAATAAGGATACGCTCTCCCTCCTAATCTCAGCCCATGGTAAAGTTGTGCAACAACAACAAAATTATACAAGCTGACATGACACAATGAGAACAAAATCAAGAACAGAGTGACAGCTTTCCAGGCTCTGTCCGAATCACAGCAGGGGGTCAGTTGATGAGCACACTGAAGAAGATTAAACTACTCATCCGCATCTAGCATTATGGTATCTTTTGTATCCAAGAATGGGAGATCTAGTTTCATCATCCACTGTTACAGAGTTCTCAGCTTATGGGATGACTGTTGCTCTAAAAGAGGACCTATATCTTGAGATCACAGTCAACTTATAGTGCCTTGAATGGGTGACATTTGTGCAGCAGCACTTAAAGATGCATTTCTGAAAACACCTCGAGAGGCAAAGTCTGTTCTGGTTAAGTATGTTTTAGGCTTAGAAAGTACAGTTGTATACCTACCATAAATGCAGATGTTCGAGTGTATTCACTGTTACAGTCACTACAATTGGGTTATCCTGCTGGCAGGCTACCCGCAGTCGGCCTGAATTCCAAAGTCTAGGTCCGGCATCGGTTGCTGTCGCCTCCTCCCTGACGTCAGTGTGTCAGGGGTATAAAAGATGTAGCCGACGCCATTATCTTCAGTTTTTCTTGCCCCAGTTGTCATGTTCCCCTAAAATGGTAGGCTAAATTATGCCAATAAGCATGCATGCACAAAAAACAACTTTTCCTTCATCTACAAGCAAATACACCACATAGGTTGTATAGAATAGAGAAGTACAGATAAGTCCCAGCAAAGGAAAAGGGGGATGGTGGGAGGGCAACCTGGAGTGCAACAGTGAATACACTCGAACATCTACATTTATGGTAGGTACACAACTGTACTATGTTCATTGCGTTTCACTGTTGCAGTCATTACAATTGGGTTGAATCCCAAAGATAAGGTTGGGAGGCTGGTGCTAAGTAGGATTAGGAGAGGCTATCAGGCCCTGCAGAACTTCAGTGGCAAATCCTGCCCTGGATTTAGAGTAGAGAGGTAAATGATAGTGCTTTGTAAAAGTATGCACTGAACTCCAAGTTGCAGCCTCTAAGATGTCTTTGGTTGGTACTCCTCTGAGGAAAATGCTGAAGTGGCTGCTGCTCTGGTTAAATGTGGCCTAATGCCCTTAGGCACTGATTTGCCATGCTGTGAATAGCAGAAATGAATGCAGTGACCTAACCGCTTTGAAATAGTTTGCTTTGAGATAGGCTTTCCTTGTGATCCTGCAGCATATGCCACTAGAAGTTGTTCGGTCTTTCTGAAAGCTTTGGTTCTATCCAAGCAGAAGCGTAGCTGCCTGTGAATGTCCAAAGAATGCAGAATTCTCTCACCCTTATTCTGTGGGTTTGGATAAAAGGTAGGCAAATGAATTGTTTGGTTAAGGGCCACACCGGACACTACCCTAGGCATAAATGTAGGGTTTGTGCACAGAGAAACCCTGTCAGGATGGAAAATGATAAAACGTTCCACAGCCATGAGTGCCTGTAACTCTGAGACTCGTCTAGCAGAGGTTATTGCTAGGAGCAGAGCTGTTTTCCAGGATAAGAATTTAATATTGGCTGCAGAAGCTGGTTCAAACGGAGGCAGCATGAGTTTTTCCAAGACATAGTTGAGGTCCCATGCAGGTACTGGTGCTCTCCTTGGGGGTCTTATGTTTTTGGCCCCTCTGAGGTACTGCCTTAGTAATGGATGAGAAAAAATAGGAGGTACTGTATTGTAATGAGCTGAAATGGCAGAGGCATGAATTTTAATTGATGAAAAAGAAAGGCCTTTATCAAGCATCTCAGTTAAGTAATGCAAAATCTGAGGAATATTTGGAACAATCATGTCAAAACCTTGTGCCTGGTTCCAAGCACAGAATCTCTTCGATTTTTCTGCATAAGATTTTCTGGTGCTAGGCCTCCTGGCCTCCAAAATTAACATCCATCACTGCTTTAGAGAGAGGTGTGCCAGGACTGGCTACATTATCCGCCATGCTGCCAGGTTTAAGGTCCTGAGTTGGCTGTGCAGTATTTGACTGTCTTGTTGGGTCAATAAGTGAGGAATTTGAGGTAAAGTCCAAGCTGGGCATTGAGACAAGCTCTTTAGGATTGAGTACCAGTGCTGGCGGGGCCAGTCTGGGGCAATCAGTATCATTTTTGGTTTCTCTTGTCTGACCTTGAGGAGTACCTTGGGGAGGAGAGGCAGAGGAGGAAAGGCATATACTGTTAGGTCTTTCCAGCTGAAAGATAGAGCATCCACTTTCCATGCTTGCTCGTGATAAGTCCTTCTGCAGAATTTCTGTAGTTGGTAGTTGTAAGGAGAGGCAAATAGGTCTATGTCAGGGCATCCCCAGTTCCTTGTTATCATGGTGAAGACTTGTGGATCCAATTTCCACTCGTGGGGATCCATTAGATTTCTGCTTAGTTCATCTGCCAGAGTATTTGTCCTTCCTGGCAGGAATTGTGCTTGCAGATGTACTTGGTAAATCAATGCTGTGTCCCACAAGTTCATGGCTAGCCTGCAGAGGGCATAGGAATGTGTGCCTCCCTGCTTATTTATGTACCACATAACTGTAGTATTGTCCGTCCTTATCAGTAGATGTCCTGGATGAAGTAGATCCTTGAAGGCTGTCAGGGCGTTCTGAACAGCTAGCATTTCTTTTTGATTGATATGTAGATGCATTTGACTTGCGGACCATGTGCCCTGAATACATCTTCTTGCCCTATGGGCCCCCCAGGCAAAATCTGATGCATCTGTTGTCAATGTCTGCCTGGCTGTGGGTAAGGTGAATGGCTGTCCCGTGTTGTGGTGACAGGTTTCTGTCCACCATCGAAACTCCTGCTGCAGGCAGGGAATGAGGGTAATTATCGTTTCCAGGCTGTGGCAATGTTGAGTCCAAACACTTTTTAGATACCACTAAGTTTCCTCATATGCAGTCTTGCATATGGAATTAGCAGAATGCAGGATGCCATGAAGCCCAAAGCCTGCAGAATTTTTCTTGCAGATAACTGGATCTTTGTTGCCAACATTTTGAAATAAGTAGTCAGTTGTCTGTGTTTGTCTGGTGTGAGATAAGCCATCTGGGCAGTTGTACTTAAGCTTGCACACAGGAATATTATCTCTTGAGAGGGTACGAGTTTTAATTTCTTTTCATTTACTGTGTACCCTAGACCTGTTAGTAATCTTTTAACAAACGCCAGATGCTGTAGTAGAATGTCCTAGTTCTCTGCTTGAATAAGGCAGTCGTCCAAGGATATATTTGTTCATAGGTTGATACTAGGCTATCTGCCCTAGGGCATTTATAAGCTTAGCCAGAGTGTGTTTGGCTTTCGCCACCCTTTTAGATTAGTTGACTGTGCCTCTGTATAGTAGGTCACAGAAGGTAGCCCTTTTGAAGTTAGTTTACTGTGCCTCTGTCTGGTAGGGACACAGAAGAGATCCCAGGGGTAAACCTACGATCTCCCATCCACTCGTCAAGATTTCTCTTGAAGAGGGTCATTGAGGGACTCTGCCGAACATGGATTGGGATTTTGTTGTGAGGGGAGCCTCTGGGATATGAATCTGTCCCTCCAGCATGTCCTATTTATTTCTGTGCTGAGGTTTAAGTCCCTGGAGCGTGTAGCTCTAAGGGATTTGGATTTCCATAGGTGGAGCATGTCCATTAATTCTGGGTTGGACATGGCTTTACACGTCAGGCACAGATCGCCTCTGAGTAGGTGGTAAGCAACTGAGTAGAGCTGGAGTTTCTTTAGCCTAACTGCGTAGGGCATCTGTTTGAGTCCCTTGATCCTCTTAGTGAGGTACTTTTGGGGTCTTTCCAGTTGCTACAGGTGTCAGGTAAGGTACATCCCAAATGGGGCATTGTATTCAATTATGGGCCTGATGAGTGATGAGTAGAGGGGCACAATGACCTCTCGATCTAGATGTGAACCCTTTTGTGATAAGGTGGGCTATATAGAAGGTCTTTCTAACCACTTTGGCAACGTCATTGTCAAAGGAGAGATTGCTATCTACTTGGGTCCCCAAATCCCTAATTACCTCTTCCGTACTTAATGGATCACCACCTATGTGGTAATTTGTGGGCACTTTGTTTTTCCCAAAGGGGATGACTATGCACTTTTTGGCATTTAGCTTTAGGCCATGGCTCTGGCACCAGTTATCAGTCTCTGTGAGAACCTTTTGGAGGATGCTTGTGTCAGTCGGCGAGTCGATTATAGCACCCAGTTTGCAGTCATCTGCAAACTTGGTGAGCCATAGTCCTCCCATGTTAGCCTGTACCTCAGAGAAATATATACCGAACAAGAGAGGTCCCAGGACTGAGCCTTGTGGGATGCCACTTGTAACTGGTTTAGAGTCTGACATATCACCTTCAATTCTGATCATGTGGGTTCTATCCCTGAGCCAGTTTGCAACCCATCTTGTGACACATAGGGGCTAATATTTAAGCTGGCGAGCTCATTTATGATGCCAGAGTGGGGTACTGTGTCGAAGGCTTTTGCGAGGTCCAGGTAGGCTGTGTGGACTACCTTCCCTTCATCTATGGCCTTGGTGACTGTTTCAAAGACGTCCACCAGGTTCAAGAGGCAAGATCTGCCCTTAAAGCCAAATTGGGTAGGATCCAGTGTTTGGAGGTTCCCAATGTCTTTGTTTACGAGTTTCATGATGATACGCTCCATAGCTTTGCAGACCAGGCTAGTCAGGCTTATAGGGTGATAGTTTCCGGGGTCCGTTGTGGCACCACCTTTGTGGAGTGGGACCACTGTTGCTGTACGCCATTCCTTGGGTACATATCCTGTAGTAAGGCTGAGATTGAACAACGACTTTATGTGAGGGTTCAGTTCTTCTTGGAGTTCGTGTAAGACGCTGCCCGGGACACCGTCCGGTCCCATTGATGCTGTGTTTTTTGCTTTGGAGAGGGCAGCTCTCACCTGTGCATCTGTGGTGTCAGGGAGGCTACACTCTGTTGGGATAGACATTTGCTCTTTTGGGGGGAAGGAGAGGGGAGTTTGCACTGAACCTGTCTGCCAGGATGTTGGCAATGTCTGTGGGTTCAGTGTATTTTTTGTCATTTGGAACTAACTCAGAGCATATCTGGGAGTTGCCACCCAGGTTCCTAACATAACTAAAGAAGGCTTTGTGATTATCTTTAGCATCTTGTGCAATTTTTCTTTCGAAGCTGGCCTTCGATGATTTTATGAAGGATCGTAGTTTCTTGCTAGTACTGATCAGAGATGCCTTCCCTTTTTGGGATTTTGCTCTATCATGTAGTAGCTTCCTCCTTCTGTTGTACAGCTTATTTATGGTTGGGGTCCACCAGACAGGTCTCCTGCCTTTGGAGGAATGAGTCTTGGTTTTATTTGGGAATAGCACGATACATGCATTCCTGTAGGTGTCCATAGAAAAAGTTTGTAAAGGATTCTGCGGTTTGGGCCGTATTTTCCACTGGCCCGGGAGCTTTGAAGGATTCCACCTCGGTTTTGAGAAGTGTGAAGTTTGCTATTCCTCTTTGTTTGCAAAAAGCAATCACTTGTGCCAGGCATTTTGTGAAGTCCCTGGGCGCAGCAGATAAGCCAAAGGGCAGTGCAGAGAATTGGTAATGCATTGAGCCAGCTATAAATCTAAGGTATCTTCTGCAACATTGTCTGATTGGGACATGCAGGTATGCCTCTTTTACGTCTAAAGTCACAAGCCAAGCCCTCTTGCCCAGCATGGGCAGAAGCTGCTGCAGAGTTAACATTTTGAATTTTGGAATATCCAGGAATGTGTTTAGGATAGACCGGTCCAGTAATGGTCTCCAGGCTTTGTCCTTTCTGGGCAGCAAGAATAGCCTGGAGTAGAATCCTAGTCCCTGCTCTTGCTGTGGTAACAAATGAATAGCTCTCATGTCCATGAGGGATGAAACTTGTTTTTGTGCCTCTGCCCACTGATTGCGTGGCAGATCTGGCATACCATTTGGCCTTGGCAGGCAGTGAAAGTGGAACCTGTAGCCTTGTGATACGACATTTAGGACCCATTTGTCCTGGGTGATCTTGTGCCAATTTTGTGAGACGGTTTCCTGTATGGCTGTGATTTTTCCTCTCCATTTTTGGAGGTAGAAGCACCCCATTGTTTAGGCCTGTATGAGCCTTGGGGCTGTGATCTGCCTCTGGGGCATCTGTATCTGCCTCTTTGCGGCCTGTCTGACACTGGAAAGGACCAATTCTTTGTAGGCCAGTTCCTGCTAAATCTGGGAGGTTGTACCTATAGATTTAGCTTTGTCCTCCATTTTCTTCAACACCTCTTCTGCTTTAACACCAAACAAAGTATCATGCTGTAATGGAGCATCTAATAGTTTTGCTTTGACATGATCAGGCAGATTCTTTTCATTTAACCAAGCATGCCTCCTAATGACAGAACCCATAACAGCGGCCCTGCAGGAGGCCTCTAGAGAATCAAAACCACATTGCAAAGTATGCTTTCCTACTTGTTCAGCTGCATACAATAAATCCTGCATTTCTTTGTTTTCTGCACATTCTGAATTTGTTAACATTTTCTGTTTAAGCAGTGACATAAGATATTGCTGATATTTAAGCATATGAAAATTGGCAATTTAAAGCTATTACAGCCAAGGTAGCAGAAGTATAAATCTTTTCCCCCCCATCTGTCCAGGGCCCTAGAATCCCTATCAGAGGGGATAGGGTTTTTTGCAGTGGAAGCCATGACCCCTTTGGGACCCTGAGAGATTGTTTCTGGGTCAGCAGCAGGGTTTTTATAAAGAAATTTATGTGAATCAGGAACCCTGTAGTATCTGTCTGGCTTAACAGGGGCTGGTGATAAAGAGTCTGGAGATAAACTGGACTCTGAAAATACATCATCTACAATGTCTAAAACAGGTGGGATAGCAAGGGGCCTGTGCTGAGGTAATAAAAGGAAGTCGCTGAGCCTTTTCTTGGATTCTGAGTAATCTTGGCTCTCCCAGTGGAAATGTTCCCTCATAGTATGCAGAGTCTCCCCAAAAAAATAATCCTCAGGAGGAGAGGCTGAAGGGATAGATTCTTCAGCATCAGAATCCTCATAGGGAGGAATAGAACATTCCTCCTCGGAAAAGAAATCAGAGGAAATAGAAACCTGGTCTGAAGATTCGTATTCTATCTCTTGCCTAGGCCTCTTATCAGGAGGGGGATGGGAACCCCTGATCAAAGTAATTAGGTCTTCGGCCATTTTAAGCATCGTTTTTTTAGGCATGGTGGCCTGTCCAGGAGAATGCTGTACTTGTTTATTTGTCTTTAGAACTGCTTTAGTCTTTGCATCTAAGCTGAAGTAGGTTTCACATATAACTGTGTAGGCCTGAAAACACCCTCAGAAGCCGATGCCTGCTCAGCGGCTCCGAACCCATCTGAGGGAATAGTTTCCGTGTGTCCAATACTTTGAGTTTCCAGTGGCCTAGTCAGCTCCACTTGGGAGTCAGAAGCGGCCTGTGGCTCTGAGGTAGTGGGCATCAGGGGCTGCGAAAGCGCCTCACTGAGAACCGGTGCTAGGCCTTGCGGGAGCCTCGTTGTTGGTTTTGAACCTCTGATGCTTGTCCTTTTCTTTTTCTTTGCGCTTTTAATAAACTTCGGTAGTCGGCTGTTCCGAAGGCATTATATAATTGAATCTTCTGCCAAAGTAATGAAATGCAAAATCGTACTGATGCTTAATAGTGCGTTGGTTAAATCTTGCACAAAACCGACAACTAGCAATGATGTGATCAGGGCCTAGGCAAGGAATACAGTAAGAGTGAAAATCCTTATGAGGTATTTGCTTCCCACAAGAAATACAATTATTAACTTTTTCTGACATCAGTCTGGAGCAAGAAAAAAGTTTCCCCAATGGGGTACTTAGCTTTAATGAAGACTTCGGATCTGAAATTTGAATTTGAAAATCTCAGGAGTCGGCCGACCGGCACTTGCGAACTGCTTTTGCTTCGGGCACCGCATGGCAAGAAAGACTGAAGAAAATGGTGTCGGCTGCATCTTTTATACCCCTGGCGCACTGACATCAGGTAGGAGGCGACAGCAACCGACGCCAGACCTAGACTTTGGAATTCAGGCCGACTGCGGGTAGCCTGCCAGCAGGATAACCCAACCCAATTGTAATGACTGCAACACTGAAACACGAACATGGTAAAGGCTATACTGCATGTATATCTGACATAAGAATTTAATACGATCCGATGACCACAGGGACAAAATGACCTTAGAAACCGGACAACTTTTTTTAAATGGAATGTTTTCTAAAATGTTCTAACTCAACCCAAGTAAAACATAACCTTCCTGTGAACATCTATACAATGGAACAATAATTCTTCCAGCACAAACTACAACTACCAATGAAGAATGTGGTCCATTCAGATGAGGATTCAAGAGATGTACCTTTTAAAAATGGTTTACACAATTTCAAGAAAGCCAAAAGACAAGTATGCACCCAGAGGAAAACTGGAAACACCTGAAAACACTTTATATGGCCGAGTAACTTAAACCTATTTAAAAAAATTACCAAATAATTCTGATATGGGTGGAAAAGAAATGGTAAACAGATCCATATGGATGTAATCCAAAAGAGCAAGAAATGGGGGCAGGGGGTTGCATTTGCCTTTTATAAGTATATCTAATGTTTGGTCTCTGGCCAGGATTGTCTAAGTAAGAAAGGTCACAGGCCAACACATGAATTGCAGTAACCACGCAATTAACCAAAGGACTACAAATCCAGGCTAGGCCTGCCACTTGGGTGAGTCAGAAGCTACTCCAGAAGACTAAAACAAACAAGAGGGAACCAAACTGAACTATGACAACAATCCTAGCAATGCTCAATCTAGCCTTCTGAATGAACTTGGGGATAAGTGAAGTTAGGGGGAAAGCATAAAAGATTATGGGGCATTACTCTAGGCATGTGCCTCAAGGATGCTCCCTCATGGGAAGAATAAAGGAAGAGAAGCTGCTGCACTGACACTTGTAAAGAATGAACAAATTCTATTTGCTGAGGGAAATCTTGCTGCAACCTCTTACTGGAAGCCACTGGCTACCAGAAGTAAATTCATAAATAGAGCTCATTTCCGTACTTGCTCCACCTCCTAGCTGACACCGTATGTTCCTATCAGCCTACTCTTATTCTAAGCCACAGCCATGTTATCTGCGTGGAATGCAATAGCACCTTGGGGAATGGAATCCTGGAATGCTTGTAATGAGGAGGATCAACCTCAGGTCATTTTGCACATCCATATACTAGAAATATGTCTGTGACCATGCATTTTGGACTATTTACACTAGACAACCTCCCATACCCACATAAAAGTAGAGACATCAATGGTGAGAGATGCAACCAGACTGGGAGCCAAAAGGGGTCTTGCCCACAGTCAAAGTCATTCTGTGCAGCCACCAACTCAACTGTTTTTTGCAGGTCTTGGAAATTCTGAATGGAAGATGCAAGAAGTCTGACAACTGGTTCTGCAGAACTTTCAAAGATTACTACAGCACTTTCATGCAGAGCCTAGTGCTGGGAACCACATGAACCATGGTTGGAATGAGGTATAAAGCATGAACATGTAAGGCATACAGAAATTGCGTAGTAGACTACAATGAGAAAAATCCACTCCAGAGAAGTGAAGTGAATTGAAAGAGGACAGAACAAAATTATAGCCCTGGAACTGAACGTGAGGTTTCAACAATTAGAGTGGGAACAGGGAAGCATCTCCTTTAGAATCCTGATTTTTCAAGAATTTTACAACGGTTTGCTATCATTTCATTGAAAATGCTTCCAACGAATGGCCATAATATCGATGGAAAATGTTGATTTCTGACACGTCTAAAAAGACAATGTCTGAAATGACATGCCCAAACTTCCTAGTTCAATGGGTTCGACATAGCAGGAGGTGACAGTCACCCATGCTATGCACATTAACGTACTGTTACACTTAACGGTACTATTTTGCATGGAGGGGCTACGCCCCCTGCACCCCCCATGTTGGAGAGTTGCACCCCTTGCACATTAAATATACCAACTCTGAGGCTACTTCCCTGTTCCTCACTGAACCACAACCTCCCTACACAATGTCAAACCCAAAATATCGACCTACACTACCCATTTGCTGTAGTGTAGCTGATTGTTTTTGGTTCGACATTATGCCGACTTGGAAACTCCAAGTCGACCACAAGCTGGCCGACTGATGCACTTTCCAAGTTTTGATTGTAAACCCTTTAAAACAATAGGAATTTCTTCCTCATTTACTTTACTTCTATTCACTCACTTCCCTCTTTTTCTTTACTGAGTGCAAATGATGCCTCTTTTCTGGAGCAGAAAATGAAATATTCTCAAATTTCTGCAAATGCCCAGCAAGCATATAATTTTTCCAACAATATCTGTTGACACCTTTTTGTTGTGTCATTAAATCTCCTCAAACCACATGCTCCTAAATAAAAATAAACGGCTCAAGTGATACTTCAATGCCCAAGCTGGCTATTCTCTTCCATTTATGTCTAGAAGCCATTTGCAAAGTTGGTTTCTAAGAAGTAATAACAAATACTACCCTATTAGGCAACATAAGGAGTAGAAATGATTCATGGAAGTTGAGAACTCAGGCCGTTAGTTTCAGAACTGGAAAGGATTTCTTGGAGACAAACATGAGTAGAAGCTTTCTGAAAGGAGAACAAAGATGGTAAATATGGCTGGAGCAAAGTAAAATGGGTCTGTCTGGGCAATAAGAGGGTAATCAAAATCACCTTTGCTGGGGCCTGTCTGGACTTCTGAATATACTTTGGTTTTATCAGACAAACTGGGGAATAATGAGTTCAAAGCCCACTTTCTTAATGTGTTTATTGGGCAGATGAATAAGGGAGAGAGAAGACGGTCCACACTAGCTGGTTAAGTAAAGAGATCTACCCCACTGTCACACTGCCAGCCCAGCTACCTGGAATTTTGTAAATAATTCTATGAAATTTGTGAATACTGATATGATTTATACAGAACAGAATATTACGTACTGAGCTTCAAGAAAGTAACCACAGCATACCCTGCTAGAACACAGAAGATTAACTTGCAAAACTTAAGAATAGTTGAGGTTAAGTTACTTTAAAGCTGGGCCATAACAAGACATGTTATTTCTCAGTTTCAATGCAGAAGCAGACACCATGTCTAGACCTAGACCTTTTTCTATCACCTTGAAAGAAAAGTAATTACTAGGTTTAAAATATAAAGTGTTTTATTGTTTTAAGACTTCCAAGATCTGACAAACATCTGAGAAATATGTATTTTTAACACAGAAATGTGAAATTCTGTTAGGTTTCTGTTGAGTCTGGGAAATGAAGTCAGGTGAAAGAGAGTAAAGTCATCCAAGCTGGCCCAGCAGTAATGGTTGATATTAATTTGGGAACTCTCTCAGAGAGAGACTGTGCATTTTGTACTGTGTCTTCGACCTAGCAAGACCACCAGACAGGAGGAGAAGGCAACTACACACACCACAAAACCAGTCTCACATAAAGCTATCACAACAATGAATCAAACACATAAACACACAAAGACATACTCGGAGGCTCTGAGCAAAAATTTACCTAAACAGCAGAGGCCTCCAAAGCAGACACCCAAGCAACTGCCACCTCATGACACACCACAGGCAACACATAAACAACAAAATCAGTGTGCAAAGTAGGCACAGCCCTTAAGGCCAAATACAACACAAACATACTTGTCATAGGTGACTCCATAGTCAGACACACTGACGTCCCACTCACCAGGCTGAACAAGGAGAGGGTCACAGTAAGCTGCCTATCGGGCGCTAGAATCCGCCACATAACACAAGCACTCGGGTCACTCCATAGCAAGTACAAATATGACACAGTCATTGTCCATGCTGGTGTGAACGACCTGAGACGTACCTCCCTGGACTACATGAAAAGAGACATAGAGGAGCTCTCTGATTATGTAGCCCAGGCACGTATGACCCTGACCAGTATTCTTCCTTCACCAAGAATGATGCCACAACATAAAGACAAGATGATCAGCTTTAACAATTGGCTTAATTTCTGGTGTCATTCAAAGGGGATCCAGTGTCTGTCTGCCTGGGATGACATGCTTGACAAGCCACGCTGCTTCGCAAGGGACGGCTTGCACCTATCACCCCTGGATTCCGGATATTGGCTAAGGCTCTTGCCACCCCCCATAGTGAATTTTTTAGGCAAGGCTCAAATTCTAAACCTACCACCCTAGAAAACAAAAATGGGAAGAAACTAAGGGTAATGCTGCTCAATGCCAGAAGTTCTAAATCTCAAAATGCACGCACTCGAGGCCCTTCTCAGTATGGAGAACATCGATGTCTGTGCTGTGACTGAAACCTGGTTCAAGGCTCCTGAGAGCACCCCGGCACTATCAGGTTTTACCTCATATCATGCGTTCCGGCCCCAAAACCCGGACCACACCACAAAAGGAGGGGGTGTATCCATATTCATCAAGGATACCCACACCTCCAGGTTGGTGGCAACGCACGAAGCATCTGAAACCATCCAGGTGCAATTAACCATAAGCAAAACTGCTCTACAATTTGTAGCATGCTACAGGCCACCCTCTCAAACTCAGGAACCCCACACAGCCTTCCTGAAGACACTGGAGGGTATAAATGCATCTCCAAACACCATTATATTGGGTGACTTCAACTACCCGAATATAGACTGGGAACATTACTCAAGCCCCAACTTTCTAGCCCAAAGGTTCCTGGAGTTCATAAATTCAAATGCCATGGAACAACTAGTCACCATTCCCACAAGGGGAGAAAATATACTAGATCTTATCATCACAAACATGGGGACAAAATGCTCCACACCAGAAGTATATCCCTCATTGGTGAGATCAGATCATAAACTAATCTCACTGGAAATCCACATCCCGCCCCCACCCCAAACAAAAAAGACCACAGTGAAGAACTTCTCTAAAGCAAACTTCACACTACTCAAGACTGGTGTGGTATCCTTCAAGGCCCCCGAGCCAGTGGAAACCACAACCCAAGCTGCGGAAGCCCTTACAAATGCCTTCTACAAACACCTCCAGGACTGCATGGATCAGGCAATCCCTAATAAAACCAAGACTCTTTCCACCAAGGGCAAACGTCCAGTCTGGTGGACCCCAGCCATAAACAAACTTTACAATAAGAGGAGAAAGCTGTTACATGATAGAGCAAAATCCGTAAAAGAGAAGACACCCTTGATCATTATTAGTAAAAAAATACGAGCACTCATAAAATCATCCAAGGCCAATTTTGAGAGAAAAATTGCCATAGATTCAAAAGACAATCATAAGGCCTTCCTCAGCTATGTTAGAAACCTGGGTGGAAACTCCCAGATATGCTCAGAATTAGTCCAAAATGATACAAAAATCACTGAACCCACAGACATTGCCAACATACTGGCAGACAGGTTCAGTGCAAACTTCACCCCCCCTCTCCCCCCCAAAAGGAGAGATAACTATCCCAGCGGAGTGTAGCCTCCCAGACATCTCAAATGCACAAGTGAAAGCTGCTCTCTCTAAAGCTAAAAACACAGCATCAATGGGACCGGATGGTGTCCCCGGCTGTGTGCTACACGAACTCAATGAGGAACTAAACCCGCACATAAGGCAGCTGTTTAATCTTAGCCTTACCACAGGATACGTGCCCAAGGAGTGGCGTACGGCAACTGTGGTCCCACTCCACAAAGGCGGTGCCTCTACAGACCCTGGTAATTACCGCCCCATAAGCTTAACAAGCCTGGTCTGCAAAGCTATGGAGAGGATCATAATGGAACTCATAAACAAAGACATAGGGGACTTGCAGACATTGGACCCGACCCAGTTTGGCTTTGTCAAGGGCAGATCATGCCTTTTGAACTTGGTCGACTTCTACGAAACAGTCACCAAGGCCATTGATGAGGGAAAGGCAGTCCATACAGCCTACCTTGACCTTGCAAAGCTTTCGACACAATACCCCACTCGGGTATTATAGAGAAACTTACCAGCTTAAATGTAAACCCATATGTCACAAGATGGGTTGCAAACTGGCTAAAGGACAGAACCCACAGGGTTATAGTTGCTGGCGCCATGTCAGACTCCAAGCCGGTCACAAGTGGTGTCCCACAGGGCTCAGTCCTTGGCCCCCTGTTGTTCGGCATCTACTTCTTAGAAGTACAGGCAAACATAGGAGGACTATGGCTGACAAAGTTTGCAGATGACTGCAAACTGGGCGCCATAGTGGAAAGTACATCGGACACAGATATCCTTCAGAGGGGTCTCACGGAAACTGATAGCTGGTGCCAGAGCCATGGCCTGAAGTTAAATGCCAAAAATGTATAGTCATACCCTTCGGGAAAAACAAGGTAACCCCAAGCTACCATATAGGTGGCAATTCACTAAGCACAGAAGAGGTTATCAGGGACCCGGGGACCCAGGTTGACAGTGGCCTTTCTTTTGACACTCACATTGCTAAAGTGGTTAGAAAGACCTTCTACATTGCCCACCTGATCATGAAGGGATTCACATCCAGATCAAGTGAGGTCATTGTTCCCCTGTACTCTTCACTTATCAGACCAATGATCGAGTACAATGCCCCATTCGGGATGTATCTCACCCGACACCTGCAGCATTTGGAGAGACCCCAAAAGTTCCTCACCAAAAGGATAAAGGGACTTCAAAATCTGTCATATGCTGCCAGACTGAAGAAACTCCAGCTCTATTCAGTCGCATACCGCCTGCTCAGAGGTGACCTGTGCCTGACATACAAGGCCATGTCCAACCCGGAATTAATGGACATGCTCCACCTCAAAAAATCCAAATCTACCAGATCCACTAGAGCAAGCGACTTAAACCTTAGCACAGATATAAATAGGACATGCTGGAGGGATAGATTTGTCACCCAGAGACTCCCTATGCTGTGGAATAAAATCCCGGTCCATGTGAGGCAGAGCACCTCGCTGGCTCTGTTCAAGAGAAATCTTGACCGGTGGATGGGAGATCGTAGGTTTACCCTGGGAATCATCTCTGTGTCACTGCTGGATAGAGGCACAACAAACTAATGGGCACAGTATTTTTTAACATAAGGGGTGGCGTAAGCCACAAAACTTTGGGCTAGGCTTATAAATGCCTTAGGGCAGATAGCCTAGTATAAACCTATGAACCTATGAACATCCACTCATCATCGTTATCATCTGCACTTCCACCTGCTGGTTCATAGGTTCACAGGATACTAGGCTATTGGCCAGGAGACCCTTATAAACCTAGCCAAGAATTTTGCCCATGTTCCCACAAAGTTAACACCCGTTTTTCCTGTACAGAAGGGACAGAGGTGGGATCCCAGGGGTGTATTTTCTGTTTCCTATCCAGTCGTCCAGATTCCTCTTAAAGAGGGCTAGTGAGGTACTCTGCTTGACATGGAGAGGGAGTCTATTCCACAGAGGGGGGGGGGAGTGTTAAGAGACAAATCTATCCCGCCAAGAAGTTCTAATAATGTTACAGACCAGGTTAAGGCCTTGCGTGCAAGTTGCGTGAGTGGAATTTGACTTATGAAAATGCAGCAACCCCACCAAGGCTGAGTCTGAGATGGCCTTGTATGCCAGACACAGGTCACCTCTGAGCAGTCTGTATGAGACTGAGTAGAGGGACAGGGCTTTTAGCCCATCTGTTTAGGATAAGTGTTTGAGATCCTAGATTGTCCTGGTCAGGAACCTCTGTGGTGTCTCTAACTGCTGCATGTGCTTGGCAAGGTACATGCTGAAGGGGCATTGTACTTGATAAAGGGTCTGATAAGGGAGGAGTACAGAAATGTTGTGGCCTCCTTGTTCCTGGATGCAATACTGTTACTTTTGAGGTGGGCCATGTAGAAAGCCTTCAGTACAACAGAGGCAATGTGGAGGTCAAAAGTCAGGTCACTATCAACCTGGGTGCCCAAATCCCTCACAACTGATTGTGTGCTTAGTACGTTGTTATTAATGTGATAATTAGTGGAGATGCCTTTTTCCCCAAAGGGGATAATGATGCATTTCTTAGCATTCAGTTTGAGGCCATGCTTCTAGCACCTGTCATTAGTTTGGGTAAGACCCTCTTGGCAGTCATCTGCAAACTTGTTCAGCCACAGACCACTGGTTTTGGCTTGCACCTCAGAAAAATATATCCCAAACAGTAGGATTTGGGAACTGCTCGTAACGGGTCTACTACTATAGGTGGCTTCCCCTATTTTGACTGAGTGGGTTCTATCAGTGAGACATTTAGCTACCCATTTGGTAACATATGGGTTGGTGTGTAGCCAGGAGAGTTCATCTATTATGCCTGAGTGGGGAATAGTGTCAAAGGCTTTGGCTAGGTCAAGATAGGCAGTGTACACAGTCTTCCCCTTGTCCATGGCTTTGGCGACTGGTTTGAAGAAGGTGACCAAGTTTAACAGGCAGGATCTACCTTTGACAAAACCAAACTGTGTGGGGTCAAGCGTTTGGATGTTGCCAGTGTCCTTGTTTATAAGATCCATGATAATGCGTTCCATGGCCTTGCAGATCAGGCTAGTTAGGCGGATGGTCCTCTAATTGCCTGGGTCAGTGGACACGCCACCTTTGTGTAGAGGGATGACAGTGGCTGTCCTCCATTCAGCTAGGACGAAGCCGGTGCTCGGGGGGGGGGGGGGGGGTGAAGTTTTCATTGAACCTGTCTGCCAGCAGATTGACTATATCTACTGCATTTATGTATGTGGTGTTCTTGTCCACCAGTTCAGAACAGATTTGGGGGGGGTTACCTTTGAGATTGCGGACATATGTGAAGAAGGCCTTGTGATTGTCCTTAGTGAATATGGCCAATTTGAACTCAGGCTTAGAGGATTTCACCAGTGACCTTTGTTTGCTTGTTCAGACAAAGGAGAGATTGCTTCCAACTTGGCACCTGCTCCTTCTTAGTGCTGGGCAGGAAGTTTTTACTTTTATTCTAGATTTTATTTATTGCTGCTGTCCACCAGGCAGGTTTACTGTTCCTTGAAGAAGATGATTTGGTCCTCTCAGGTATTGAGTCCATACAGCTACGTAGGTGCTCATATAGTTTTTTTGGTGTAGGCTTGGACATTAGTGCTAGTATCAACTGTAGGGACGGTGGCTTTGAAGCTGCTTATACCTGCTCTCAGGAGATCGCAGTCAGCTTTGGAAAAGTTTTTTTCATTTGACCCAGATGGGGGGGGGGGGGGGGTCATCAAGGGAGATGGTGACTTCAAAAATTATCGATTTATGGTCAGATCTTACCAAGGAGGATTACACTGTAGGGGTGCTACAGTGGCTACTCATGTTGGTTAGTACCAGGTCTAGAATATTTTCACCTCTCATGGGGATGCTAACCAGCTGATCCAATGCATTGTTACTGACGAAGTTGAGGAATCTCTGGGCGTTCATGTTTGGGTTAGAATATGTCTTCCACTCTATGGTTGGGTAGTTAAAAGTAACCAAGGATCAGGGTAGAGGGTTGAATCTTGATGAATTCAAGTAAGTCCAGATAGGTGGAGTGGGTGTCCTGAGTCATGGTTGTGGGTCTGTAGCTAGCTATCATTTGAATAGGTATTTTGTCAACAGTTAACTACACTTGGATTTCTCTGTGCACCATACTGTTTGACCAGCCTGGAGGTGTGTATATCTTTGATAAGTATTGAAACTCCACCTCCTTTGGCTTTGTAGCCTTCCATTTGGGGTCTGAAATTATGGAAAGATGAGTAACCTCATAAGGCTGGGGTGCTCTCCGTAGCTTTGAAACAGGTTTCAATGACTGCACAAATGTCAGCATCCTCCAGGATGAGGAATGCTTGAAATGAGTGCAGTTTCATGCTAGGATTCCTAGTGTTTAACAGCATGACCTTTAAATTTCATTTAGAAGATTTTTTCACGTTGGTAATTTTGTGCTCATGACTTTGCCTAAAAAAGACACTATGGGGAGGCAGAAGCCTTTGCCAGAAGCCTGAAGCCCAGGGGAAACACATGAAGGCCATCCCTGGCAAGCATCATGGTCTGTCAAGTCATGCACTCCCAGGCTGTCAGGTACTGGATCCCTGTGGAATGACATTAAATAAGACATTAAAAAAGACATAAAATGCATTGCAGAACATCTCAACCTTCAGAGCTTTCTGGATGCCTGATAGCACCTAGACCTCCAAGTGTAAAAGGGAACTTCTGACATTGACTGAGTATGGATCCATCTCCAGCCTCTGACCTGGACTCACTTAGTCAAACACTGGCCCTGGCCGAAGTAAATGCATCCTGATTTCAGAATGCTGAAGAATAAATTTAAAACAGTTAAATGCAACTCTTTCATTGAAAAGATAATAATATTTTTCATGTGATTGCTGCATGCAAGCTTTACAACTTCACTAAATTAGTTCTGGTTAGAGATAAGTGCACAAAGGATACAACTCCATGTCCTGATACCACAAGTTAGTCACTGAAAGCCACTCTAACTGATCTTTAAAGAAAGTTTTCACCCCAGAGCCTTGATATAAGGCAACCTTGCTCTCAGCTTATTTATGCAAACCTCACAATCACACAACATTGGAGAAAGGGGCAGATTCCACATCTGATGAAAGTGGCCACCAGTGAGTTTGTTTTGGAAAACCAGTACTCAGAAAACTAGTTCTCATACCACTACTGTGCTGTAATTATATCTTTCTCATACCACTACCGTGCTTTAATTATATCGTTCTCATACCACTACCATGCTCTAATTATATCGTTCTCATACCACTACCGTGCTCTAATTATATCGTTCTCATACCACTACCGTGCTCTAATTATATCGTTCTCATACCACTACCGTGCTCTAATTATATCACTCTCATACCACTACCGTGCTTTAATTATATCATTCTCATACCACTACCGTGCTCTAATTATATCTTTCTCATACCACTACCGTGCTCTAATTATATTCTCATACCACTACCATGCTCTAATTATATCGTTCTCATACCACTATCGTGCTCTAATTATATCGTGCTCTAATTATATTCTCATACCACTACCATGCTCTAATTATATCGTTCTCATACCACTACCGTGCTCTAATTATATCGTTCTCATACCACTGCCGTGCTCTAATTATATCGTTCTCATACCACTACCCTGCTCTAATTACATCATTCTCATACCACTACTGTGCTCTAATTATATCATAATGTTTAGCTTGTTGATGATGTGATCAGGGATTCAGAGGAACAGGGCTGTTCTGTAAGTAAAATTTAGGGCATAGTATCTCTCAAATATAGATAGAAACATAGTAAAGATTAGTTTAGATGTTTTCTGTATTTATTTTAGACTATCCTGCAATGTTGTTTAAAAATATTTCCTGTGATTTTGAACTCCGAAGTAACTGTGTTCGTTTTCTATTATTAAATATATTTAAACCTATCTTTGGGTCTGATATTTGTGAGACATATTTAAGCTCTTTGGATACTTGCACAAGTATTTGGTGACACTGTACAGGCGACTCCTAAATAGCCTTTGCTCTTGGTCAGACTACCATTTGGATAATAGCAACATTACACAGTAGGAATAAGCACCCTTTGTGACAGCCTTACAGTAACTGTTAAGTAGGGGTTGGTGGCAGTGAAAAAGTACAGTTGTGTACAACTACCATAAATGTAGATGTTGGAGTGTATTCACAGTTGCAGTCATTACATCTGGGTTATCTGCTTGCAGGTAGCCCTCAGTCGGCCTGATTAACAAAGTCTTGGGTCCAGCGTCAGTTGTTGTCGCTTCTTCCATGACGTCAGGTCATCAGGGGTATAAAACATGCAGCCAACGCCATTACATCAGTTTTTCTTGCCCCAGATGTTCGGTGCCCCCCTAACGGGAAGCAATTAAATATAAAAGCACAGAGATACCACCAACAAAAAAGCAAACACACCAAAAAGGCTTTTAAGCATACTAAAGGAAAGTAGAGCTGTAGCCAAATGAAGTTAGGGGACTGGAGGGAGGGTAACCAGGACTGCAACAGTGAATACATTCGAACATCTACATTTATGGTAGGTATACACAACTGTACTATGTTCTTCATGTTTCACTGCTGCAGTCATTACATTTGGGTAGATTCCCAAAGCTATGGTTGGGAGGAGGAATTTAGATAGTGTTAAGGCCAGCTATAAGGCCCTGTAAGACTGCAGAGGCAAAGCTAGCTCTGGCAAATGGTAATGCTTGGTGAAAGTATGTACAGTACTCCAGGTAGCAGCTTCTAGGATGTCCCTGGTAGGGATGCCTCTGAGAAAGACTGTGGAGGTAGATGTAGCCCTGGTGGGGTGAGGTCTGATCCCCTGGGGGATAGCTTTTCCATGGTGCTTACAGCGGAAATGAATGCAATGGCTTATCCATTTAGAAATGGTTTGCTTTGAAATAGCCTTCCCCTCTGCCCCTGCAGCAAATGCCACCAGCAGTTGTTCAGATTTCCTTGAAGGTTTAGTCCTGTCCATGTAGCATCTAAGTTGTCTGTGCACATCTAAGGAATGCAGTATCCATTCCCCTTTATTCTGTGGCTTGGGAAAGAAGGTTGGCAAATGAATGGACTGATTAAGAGCCACACTGTATATCACCGTGGGCATGAAGGATGGATTGGTTCTGAGGGACACCCTATCCGCATGAATGATGATGAAAGGCTCCACTGCCAGAAGGGCCTGTAATTCAGATACCCTTCTAGCTGAAGTGATTGCTAAAAGGAAAGCTGTTTTCCAAGAAAGAAAATTTAAATCTGCAGTAGCAGCTGGCTCGAAAGGAGGTACAGCAAGTTTCTCCAAGACAAAGTTAAGGTCCCAAGCTGGGGTTGGAGCTCTCCTGGGTGGTCTCAAATTTTTGGCCTCTCTGAGGAACTGCTTGAGCAATGGATGAGAGAAGAGGGGCAGTTCTGTGTTATAATGAGCTTAAATGTCTGAGGCATGGATTTTAATGGAGGAAAAAGACAGGCCCTTGTGAAGCATCTCAGTTAAGTATTGTAAAACCCGAGGTAAATTGGGTGCTGCTGTGCACAGGTTGCAGACATAGAATCTTTTCCATTTTTCAGCATAAGATTTTTTAGTACTAGGCCTCCTTGCCTCTAAAATGATATCCATCACAGGTGTGCTGAGGGATGGTAAAGGACAGATTAAGTAATTAGCCAGGCTTCAAGGTTCATTGTTAGAAGCTGAGGGTGCAGAATCTGGTTCTCCTGCTGAGAGAGCAGGGAAGGAGTCTGAGGCAGGTGCCATGGAGATAACCATGACACACTGCGCAGGATGGGTGTGCATGGCAAGAAAGACTAAAGAAAATGGTGTCGGCTGTATGTTGTATACCCCTGACTACCTGATGTCATGGAAGAGAAGACAGCAACCGACGCAGGACCCAAGACTTTGGAATTCAGGCCGACTGAGGGCAACCTGCCAGCAGATTACCCAAATGTAATGACTGCAACAGTGAAACACGAAGAACATCAGTGACACACTGCGCAGGAGGGGGTACCAGCGTTGGTGCGGCCAGTCTGGAGCAATCAAAATCATCCTTGGTTTGTTCTGTTTGATTTTTAGTAGTACTTTGGAGAACAGAGATGGGGGGGGGCACAGACTGATAGATTTTTCCCACTGAAGGACAGACCATCCACTTTTCAGGCTTGTTTGTGGGGAGTCTTTGTGCAAATTTTGTCCAATTGGTAGTTCTGGGGAGAGGCAAACCGGTCTATATCTGGGCTCCCCCATTTGCTTGTCAACATGTTGAAAATCCTTGGTTCCAGTTTTAACTTGTGTGGGTCCATGAGGTTTCTGCTTAGTCCATCTGCCAGTGTATTTAATTTTCCTGGCAGGAACTGAGCTTGTAGGTGCACTTGGTAGCTTCAAGGCTGTGTTCTGCAATGCCATGGCTAGTCTGCAGAGAGGGTAACAATGTGTACCCCCCCTGCTTGTTTATGTACCATGTAACAGTAGTGTTGTCAGTCTTTACCATTAGTTGTCCTGGAAGAATGTGGTCCTTGAAGGCTGTCAGAGCATTCTGTACAGCTAATATTTCTTTTTGATTGATATGCAGGTGCATTTGACTTGGGTTCCATTTGCCCTGAATGCACTTCCCTGCCAGGTGAGCCCCCCCATGCATAGTCTGATGCATCTGTTGTTAGGGTTTGGGCAGCAGGGGATGGTGTGAAAGGTAGTCCCTTGTTTTGGTGGCAGGCCTCTGCCCACTAAAGGAACTCTAGGCGTAGGCAAGGTATGATGGGAATCATTGTTTCTAGGTCCTGAGAATGTTGACACTATAGGCTTTTGAGATACCACTGTAGTTTCCTCATCTGAAATCTTGCATATGGAATTAGAAGAATGCAGGAGGCCATGAACCCCAAGGCTTGCAGTATTTGTCTTGCAGATAGCAGGGTTTTTGTGGCTACTTGTTTGAAGTAGGTTGTCAAATGAATTTGTTTCTCTGGCATGAGGTAAGCCATCTGGGAAGTTATACTCAAGCTTGCTCCCAGGAATACAATTTGTTGACAGGGTACCAGGTGTGGTTGCTTTTCGTTTATGGTGCACCCCAGACAAGTTAGAACCCTTTGTACAAAGGCCAGATGATTCAAAAGTATGTCCTGGCTTTCTGCCTGAATTAGACAATTGTCCAGGTATGGGTATAGTTGAATATTTCTTTGTCTGCAAAATGCAATAACTGGAGCTAGGCACTTTGTGAATACCCTGGGCGCAGTAGATAAGCTGAAGGGCAGTGCAGAGAACTGATGGGGTGCGAGGTATGCTTCTTTTAAATCTAGTGTTGCCAACCAGGCATATTTGCCTAGCACAGGAAGTAACTGGGTGAAGAGTCAGCATCTTGAATTTTGGAATCTCCAAAAAGGTGTTTAGAGTAGACAGGTTCAGGATAGGACGCCATGAATGGTCTTTACTGGGTACCAGGAAAAGTCTCTAGTAGAAACCTTGTCCCTTTTCTTCTTCTAGTACCAGCTGAATAGCCCCCATGCTTAAGAGAGAAAGTACTTGTTTTTGGGCATCTGCCCACTGATTTGGGGGAAGGTCCGGCCACCCACTTGGTGTTGGCAACATGTGGAAGTGAAATCTGTATTCCTGGGACACTATATTTAAAACCCATTTGTCCTGGGTAATGAGTTGCCAATTCTTTGCATGAAGAGCAATCTTTCCCCACAAAGGGGCAGTCGGTTGATAAGTGCTTGGAAATTTTAAAAGGAAGTCATTGAAACAGTTTACCATAGGGGGGAGTCGTCTTATTCCCAGATTTGGAAGTGGAGGCCCACGCTGCTTAGTTCTGTGTGTCCCCTGGGACTGAAACCTGGGATTTTTGCTGTGTCTGGGTTTGGCTTGAGAAGACCTGGAAGGGGCTGGAAAGGACCAATTCTTAGAAGGTCGGTGCCTAATAAATCCAGGAGGCTGAACTTGTAAAAAATCTTTAACAGTTTGCATAGATTTAACTTTATCTTCCATCTTTTTAAGAACTTCCTCAGTCTTGCTGCCAAACAGGTGGTTCTGATTTAAAGGAGCATCCAACAATTTAGCTTTAACATGATCAGGCAAAGATTGCTCCTTGAGCCAAGCATGCCTTCTGAGCACACACCTAGTAAGAGCAGCCCTGCAAGAAGCCTCTAATGAATCAAAACCACACTGCAAAGTATGTTTTCCTACTTGTTTAGCAGAATGCATTCAATCCTGTAATTCTTTTCTTCCACACCATCAGGAATCAACATAATTTTGTTTAAGCAGTCCAATAACATGTTGCTGATACTTTAACATATGAAACTGTCAGTTTAAAGCTCTTCAGGCCAAGGTTGCAGAAGTGTAAACCTTCTTACCCCATCTATCCAGCGCCCTGGAGTCTCCATCAGAAGGGGTAGGATTTTTAGCAGTAGAAGCCTTAATGCCCTCGGGCCCCTGTGAAATAGTCTCTGGATCTGCAGTAGGATTTTTAAAAAGGAACTTGTGGACTCAGGGACCCTGTAGTATCAGTCAGGTTTTCTGGGAGCATGAGGCAGGGAATCAGGGGCCAAACTAGATTCCGAAAAAGCATCACCAACAATGTCTAGTACAGGAGGAATAGCTAAAGGCCTATGCTGAGGTAGGAGAAGGAAACCCCTAAGCCTCTTTTTTGAATCAGAAAAATCCTGGCTTTCCCAGTGGAAATGCTCCCTTAAGAGTATGTCAGGTTTCCCCAAAAGAACAATCCTCAGGAGGGGAAGCAGAGGGAAAGTACAGTTGTGTACACTTACCATAAATGTAGATGTTCAAGTGTATTCACTGTTGCAGTCATTACATTTGGGTAATCCGCTGGCAGGTTGCCCTCAGTCGGCCTGAATTCCAAAGTCTTGGGTCCTGCGTCAGTTGCTGTCTCCTCTTCCATGACGTCAGGTCATCAGGGGTATAAAACATGCAGCCAACGCCATTTTCTTGCCCCCGATGTCAGGTACCCCCAAAAAAGTAGCAAAAAAAATATATATATATATATACATAAATATAAACACAAATACATGCATCAATATAAACTTTACCTTCATCTACAAGCAAATACATCACATAGGTTGCAGAAGATAGTGAAGGAAAAATAAACTTCAGAATGACTGGGGGATGGCGGGAGGATAACCTGGACTGCAACAGTGAATACACTCGAACATCTACATTTATGGTAAGTGTACACAACTGTACTATGTTCTTCGTGTTTCACTGTTGCAGTCATTACATTTGGGTAGAATCCCAAAGCTGTGGTTGGGAGGCTGAAGCTAAACAGCATTATGAATGGCTATAAGGCCCTGCAGAACTGCAGTGGCAAAGCCTGCCCTGGATTTAGAGTAGAGAGGCAAATGATAATGCTTTGTAAAGGTGTGAACAGAACTCCAAGTAGCAGCCTCTAGAATGCCTTTGGTTGGTACTCCCCTTAGAAAGGCTGCTGAAGTAGCTGCAGCTCTGGTGGAGTGAGACCAAATGCCCTTCGGCACAGGTTTACCATGGTGTAAGTAGCAGAAACGGATGCAGTGGCTTATCCATTTTGAAACTGTCTGCATTGATATAGCCTTGCCTTCTGATACTGCAGCATATGTCACTAGTAATTGCTCCATTTTTCTTAAGAGCTTTAGTCCTGCTTAAGTAGAATCTTAGCTGTCTGTGTACGTCCAAGGAATGCAGAATTCTCTCCCCCTTGTTCTGCGGATTTGGATAAAAGGTTGGCAGATGAAATGTTTGGTTAAGAGCCACACTGGAAACCACCTTAGGCATAAAAGTAGGATTTGTCCTCCGAGATGCCCTGTCTGGGTAAAATATAATAAAAGGCTCTACAGCCGTGAGGGCCTGTAGCTCTGAAACTCTTCTTGCTGAAGTAATTGCTAGTAGCAGAGCTGTTTTCCATGATAATAACTTTATATCAGCAGTAGCAGCTAGTTCAAATGGAGGCAGGGTGAGCTTTTCCAACACATAATTGAGGTCCCATGCAGGCAGTGGTGATCTTCTAGGAGGCCTTAAATTTTTGGATCCTCTAAGATACTGTTTTAGTAAAGGATGAGAAAAGATTGGTGGCTCTGTATTGTACTAAGCCGAAATGGCAGAGGCATGGATTCTAATTGATGAGAAAGATAGGCCTTTGTCAAGCATCTCAGTTAAGTACTGCAATATCTGCGGAATATTTAGTTCTGCTGCATCAGTTCCTTGTGCTGGATTCCAAGCACAGAATCTCTTCCATTTGTCAGCATATGATTTTCTAGTACTAGGCCTTCTGGCTTCCAAAATGACATCCATCACAGCTTTACTGAGAGGAGTTGTTTGTATGATTACATGATCAGCCATGCTGCCAGGTTCAGAGTCTGTAGTTGATTGTGCAGGATCCGATTGTTTTGCTGGGACAGTAGTTGTGGTGTTTTGAGGAAAGGTCCAAGCTGGGTATTGAGACAAATTCCTTAGGATTGGGTACCAGTATTGGAGGGGCCAGTCCGGGACAATTAGTATCATCTTTGGTTTCTCTTGTCTGACTTAGGAGGACCTTGGGGAAAAGAGGCGCTGGCAGAAAGCCGTAAACTGATAGGTTTTTCCAACTGAAGGAAAGAGCATCCACTTTCCATGCTTGTCTGTGATAAGTCCTTGTGCAGAATTTTTTCAATTGATAATTTTGAGGCGAGGCAAATAGATATATGTCTGGGCTCCCCCATTTCTCTGCTATCATGCTGAAGACTTGTGGATTTAGTTTCCACTCCTGAGGATCCAGAAGGTTTCTGCTTAAATCGTCTGGAAGAGAGTGTTTTGTTTTCCTGCCAAGAACTGAGCTTGAAGATATATTTGGTAGGTCAAATCTGTGTCCCAGAGTGCCATGGCTAATCTGCATAAGGGGTAGGAGTGTGTGCCCCCTTGCTTGTTTATATACCACATGACTGTGGTGTTGTCCGTCTTTATCAGTAGTTGTCCTGGAAGAAGTAAATCCTTGAAGGCTGTTAGGGCATTTTGAACAGCTAGCATCTCTTTCTGGTTGATATGTAGATGCATTTGTTTTGGTGACCATATGCCCTGAATGCGTCTTCCTGCCATGTGGGCCCCCCAGGCATAATCTGATGCATCTGTTGTTATGGTTTGGCTGGCAGGGGGTAGAGTGAATGGCCGTCCCATGTTTTGGTGACATGCCTTTTCCCACCATAGAAACTCCTGTTGCAGGCAGGGAATGAGAGGAATCAGTTTCCAGACTGAGAATGTTGACTCCATAAACTTTTTAGGTACCACTGAAGTTTCCTCATATGCAGTCTTGCATATGGAATCAGCAGGATGCAGGAAGCCATGAAGCCCAGAGCCTGCAGAATTTGTCTTGCAGAAGACTGGGTTTTTGTTGCCATCAGTTCGAAGTAAGTAGTCAGTTGCCTTTGCTTGTCTGGCGTGAGGAAAGCCATCTGGGCAGTTGTATTCAAGCTTGCACCCAGGAATGTTATATTTTGAGAGGGTACCAGTTGTGATTTCTTTTCGTTTATTGTGTACCTTAGGCATGTTAGAAGCCTTTTCACAAACTGCAGGTGTTGAAGAAGAGTGTCCTTGTTCTCTGCTTGAATGAGACAGTCGTCCAAGTAAGGATATATTTGTATACTTTTTTGTCTGCAAAATGCAATTACTGGTGCCAGGCACTTTGTAAAGACCCTGGGCGCAGTATATAAGCCAAAGGGCAGTGCAGAGAATTGGTAATGCATTAAGCCAGCCTTGAATCTGAAGCACCTTCTGCACGATTGTCTTACTGGGACAAACAGGTATGCCTCTTTTAGGTCTAAAGTCACAAGCCAATCATTCTTGCCCAGCATGGGCAGAAGCTGCTGCAAAGTCAGCATTTTGAAATGTCCAGGTATGTGTTCAAATTTGATAAATCCAGTATTGGCCGCCAGGCCTTGTCCTTTCTGGGTACCAAGAACAGTCTTGAGTAAAAACCTTGCCCTTTTTCCTATTCTGGTACTGTTTGAATGGCCCCCATATCCACGAGGGATATAACCTGTTTCTGTGCCTCTGCCCATTGATTTTTTTGGCAGATCTGGCCAACCATTTGCCATTGGCAGAGTGTGGAAATGGAATCTGTATCCCTGTGATACAATGTTTAGTATCCACTTGTCCTGGGTTATTAACTGCCAATTTTGAGCAAAAAGTGCTAATTTTCCCCCTATGGGTGCTGCCAAAAGATAAGTGCTTGGTGCAGGCAGATGGAAGTCATTGGGATTGCTTTCTGTAGGTTTGCGCTTTATCTCCTCAGGATTTGGAGGTGGAAGCACCCCACTGCTTTGACCTGTATGAATCTTGCATCTGGTATCTGGAACCCTTAGGGCGTCTGGATTTACCCCTTTGAGCTCAGTCCGACACAGGAAAGGACCAATTATTTGTAGGCCAGTGTCTACTGAATCTTGGTGGCTGCACTTGTAAGAAGTCTTTAACAGTTTGCATAGACTTAGATTTGTCTTCCACTTTCTTTAAAACATCTTCTGCCTTAATACCAAACGGAGAATCATGCTGTAAAGGTGCATCTAGCAAATTAGCTTTAACATGATCAGGCAAATTTTGTTCCTTTAACCAGGCATGCCTCCTAATCACTGATCCAGTAGTTGCGGCCCTGCAATAGGCCTCTAAAGAATCAAAACCACATTGCAAAAGTATGCTTTCCAACTTGTTCAGCTGCACGCAATAATTCCTGCAATTCTTTATTTTCTGCACATTCTGAAATCAACATAATTTTCTGTTTCAGCAATTCCATAACATGTTGCTGGTACTTAAGCATATGAAAATGACAGTTTAAGGCCCAGATTGCCAAGGTTGCAGATGTATAAATCTTTTTTCCCCATCTGTCCAGTGCCCTTGAATCTCTGTCAGAGGGGGTAGGATTTTGCGCTGTTGAGGCCTTAACTCCCTTTGGACCCTGTGAAATAGTTTCAGGATCAGCAGCAGGGTTTCTAAATAAAAATTTATGCGAGTCAGGGACCCTGTAATATCTGTCAGGCTTACTGGGAGCCAGAGGTAAGGAGTCAGGGGACAAGCCTGATTCCGAACACACATCATCCACAATATCTAAAACAGGGGGAATGGCTAAAGGCCTGTGCTGAGGGAGAAGGAAATCCCTGAGCATCTTTTTTTGATTCTGAGAAGTCTTGACTCTCCCAGTGAAAATGTTCCCTCAAAGTATGCAAGGGTTCTCCAAATGAATAATCCTCAGGAGGAGATGCAGATGGAATAGATTCCTCAGCATCAGTGTCCTCATAGGGAGGCATACATAATTCCTGATCAGAAGAGGAATCAGAAGAAATAGAAACCTGATCTGAAGATTCATTGTCAGTGTCTTGCCTAGGCCTCTTATCAGGAGGGGGATGGGTACCCCTGATCAAGGTAATAAGGTCTTCAGCCATTTTGATCATCTGTTTTTTAGGCATAAAGGCCTGCATGTGGCTCATGAGTCGGTTTTTTAGTTTTAGAAGTTAGTCTTTGGTTTTGCAGCTTTCGTCGGTTTGATATACAAATGCAGAGGTCTGAATATACCCTCAGAAGCCAGTGCCTGCTCAGCAGCTCCAGACCCATCCGAGGGAGATACATCCGTCGGTCCAATACCTTAAGTATCTTGCGGCATGCCAGACTCCACATGGGTGTCGGTAGAGGCCTGCGACTCGAAGGTAGCGGGCATCAGGGGCTGCAAAAGCGCCTCACTGAGTACCGGCGAACTGGCGACTGGCTTAGGAGAAGCTTCGTCGTCGGGTTTAGATCTCGACTGCCTTTCTCTGTCCTTTTCTTTGAGTTTTTTATGTACTCCGGTAGTCAGATTTCTATCCGACAACATTTCTGGGTAGTTAAATCTGTTTCCAAAATACTTTGTTGCAAAAATATACAGACGCTTAATAGTGCGTTGGTTAAATCTAGCACAAAGCCGACAGCCAGGCACATTGTGATCAGGGCCTAAGCAAGGAATACAGTATAAACGGAAATCCTTATGAGGTATTTGCTTTCCACAAGTAATACAATTAACTTTTTCTGACATCAGTAAAACGCAAGAAAAAAGTTTCCCCAAAGGGGTACTTAGCTTTAGTGACGACTTCGCTTCTGAAACTCAAACTCGAATATTTCAGAAGTTGGCCGGCCAGCACTTGCAAAATGCTTCTGCTTTGGGCACTGCACGGCAAGAAAGACTGAAGAAAATGGCATCGGCTGCATGTTTTATACCCCTGACAACCTGAAGTCATGGAAGAGGAGACAGCAAACAACGCAGGACCCAAGACTTTGGAATTCAGGCTGATTGAGGGCAACCTGCTAGCAGATTACCCAAATGTAATGACTGCAACAGTGAAACATGAAGAACATTGGAGTCCTCTGCATCAGACAGTACAGCTGTGTATCATAAATGTAGATGTTCGAGTGTATTCACTGTTGCAGTTATTGTTTGCCTTTCGGCTTTTCCCGGTAAGAGGTCACCACAGTGGAACTCCGGTCCGCTAATGATTGGCAGTAGATTTTTATGAAACGCCGAGGTGCCAGCTCGACGCCCATCCTTCAATGAAGGCACACCTATCACCCATTTACGCACGCATGTCTTTCGAAAGCTACCCAACCGTGGAGAGGACATGCAGACTCCACACAGAAATCTGCTGGCAGATTGCCCTCAGTCAGCCTGAATAACAAAGTCTTGGGTGCTGCGTTGGTTGCTGTCTCCTCTTCCATGACGTCAGGTTATCAGGGGTATAAAACACGCAGCCGATGCCATTTTATTCAGTTTTTCTTGCCCCAGATGTCAGGTGCCCCACAAATGGGGAGCAAAAAAAAAAAAAAAATATATATATATATATATATATATATATATATATATATATGGGTCTACTTTGTATAACCGAACTTCTGATTCACCAACACACAATTTACCGACCCCAAACAACCGAACACACACAACACCGACAAACACCAACAACTCAAAAAACCGAACAGCATTACACCGACACAAAAAACGTAAACTACACATTGCACACAATAACATATCCACTAACCTAACCTAAACCCTAACCCTAACGTCCGACACTACCGCACACTTACCCAACCCGCACCCTAACCCTAACTCACTTAACCCATCCCTAAACCTCAACACCGTCACTATCGCACACTTACCCTACCTGCACCCTAACCCTAACTCACTTAACCCACCCTAAAACATTAAGCCCGTCACTATCGCACACTCACTCCACCCGGATACTAACCCTAACACACTTAACCCTTCCCTACACTACACTCCGTCACAATCACACACCTACCTTACCGGAACCCTAAGTCCGACACTACCGCACACTCACCTTTCCCACACCCTAACCTTAAATCCCTCAATATCGTACACTTACCTGTCCGCTCCCTAATCCTAAATTCGTCACTATCGCACACTTACCGGATCGCGCTCACACGTTGCCGTTGTCTGTCTTTCGGCTGTCGAAATATCGCCTTTTCGATCACCTACCTGTTCGGTCGTTCCATCTCGATCTTCTGGGTGTCGGTGAAGTGGCGGTTCGGTTATTCGAAGTAGACCCATATATATATATGTATAGATATATATATATATATATATATATATATATATATGTATATATATATATACACACATACATAAACAAATATATGCAGATGCACTTTTAGCAACATAAACTTTACCTTCATCTAACAGCAAATAAACCACAAAGGCTTTAGTATATAGTGAAGGAAAGAAAAGGTATAGAAAAGGGGGATGGGCAGGTGGGTAACCCGGACTGCAACAGTGAATACACTTTAACACCTACATTTATGGTAAGTCTACACAACTGTACTATGTTCTTAGTGTTTCACTGTTGCAGTCATTACATTTGGGTAGAATCCCAAAGCTATGGATGGGAGAATGGAGCTAAACAGCATTAAGAGCGGCTATAAGGCCCTGCAGAAAGTACAGTTGTGTACACTTACCATAAATGTAGATGTTCGAGTGTCTTTACTGTTGCAGTCATGACTGTAGGGTTCTCCCCTGCCGGCAGGCAGTCCTCGGTTGGCCAGAATCCCAAAGTCTGGGTCCGGCGTCGGCTGTTCAGCCATGCTCCCTGACGTCAGAGCGCCAGGAGTACAAAGCTGACAGCCGACGCCATGTTCTCCAGTTTTTCTTGCCCCAGATGTCAGAAGTTCCAAAATGAATAAGGTCCCATACCCTTTGCAAATACACCTCAGAAGAAGAGTGAAAAAAGGAACCACACAAAAGAAAAAATAAGAGGGGACAGGAGGGAGGGAAACCCAGACTGCAACAGTGAAGACACTCAAACATCTACATTTATGGTAAGTGTACACAACTGTACTATGTTCATCATGTTTCACTGTTGCAGTCATGACTGTAGGGTAGAATCCCAAAGCAGAAAGAAAGGGAGGTGGTCATAAAGTAGAGGGGGCGGCTATAAGGCCCCGCAAGACTGCACAAGCAAAGCCTGCCCTAGACTTAGAGTAGAGAGGTAGATTGTAGTGCTTGGAAAAAGTATGCACTGAACTCCAAGTTGCAGCTTCCAAAATATCTTTGGTAGGAACTCCCCTGAAGAAGGCAGCTGAAGTGACAGCAGCTTTGGTAGACTAAGTCCTTATACTCCCTGGGATTTGCTTTCCATGGTGTGAATAGCAAAATCTGATTCCATGAGCAATCCATTTAGAAATGGTCTGTTTTGAAATAGCTTTACCTTGGGAACTTGAAGCATAAGAAACAAACAATTGCTCTGATTTCCTGATTTCTTTGGTTCTGTCCAGGTAAAAACGTAGTTGTCTGTGTACATCCAAGGAATGTAAGATCCTTTCCCCTTTATTTTGAGGAGTGGGGAAAAAAGTTGGCAAGTGAATAGTTTGATTTAAAGCCACTTTGGAAACCACCTTAGGCATGAAAGTAGGATTAGTCCTTAAAGGCACCCTGTCTTGATGAAAAATAATATAAGGTTCCACAGCCATAAGAGCTTGCAACTCTGAAACTCTCCTGGCAGAGGTCAGAGCTAAAAGGATGGCTGTCTTCCAAGATAAAAACTTGATGTCAGATGAGGCAGCAGGCTCAAAAGGAGGTAAGGTGAGCTTTTCCAAAACATAGTTGAGATCCCAAGCAGGAATGGGAGGAGATCTAGGGGGCCTTAAGTTCTTAGCTCCTCTAAGAAATTGTCTCATGAGCTGGTGGGAAAAGATAGGAGGGTCTATATTATAATGAGCAGAAATAGCAGAGGCGTGTATCTTTATGGAAGAGAAAGAGAGACCCTTATGGAAGAGGTCTGACAGGTAAAGTAAAATCTGAGGAATGTTAGGAATAAGAGGATCAGAATCCTGAGCCTGCATCCAGGAACAAAATCTTTTCCATTTTCATGCATAAGATTTTCTAGTGCTATGATGTCTGGCTTCTAAAATGACATCCATAACCTGCTTGGGTAGGAGAGAATGAATCAAAGATCCTGGATTAACCAGGCTGCCAGGCTGAGAGTTTTGACATGGGAGTGTAGAATCTGACCCTGGAGTTGGGAGAGAAAGTTCGGAATCTGTGGTAAAACCCAGGATGGCTCTAGACAAAGGTTTCTCAGTGTTGGGTACCAAAACTGTCGAGGCCAATTTGGGGCCAGCAAGATTATCATCTTGGGCTTGTCCTGCTTGATCTTTAGTAATACCCATGGAGGAAGAGGCAGAAAGGCATATCCCGAGAGGTTTCTCCAACTGAATGATAGCGCATCCACTTTCCAAGCTTGATCGTGGAAAGTCCTGGTGCAAAAAATTTGTAGTTCATGATTGAGGTGGGATGCAAAGAGGTCTATGTGAGGACATCCCCAGACTGCTGTAATCATCTTGAATATTTCGGAGTCCAACATCCATTCGTGTGGATCCGAAAGGTTTCTGCTCAGACTGTCTGCCAGGAAGTTTTGCTTCCCTGGTAGAAACTGTGCTTGAAGGTCCAGATTGCAAGCTAGGGCTGTGTTCCAAAGATCCATGGCTAGTCTGCAAAGGGGGTAGGAATGAGATCCCCCTTGCTTATGTACCACATAACTGTGGTGTTGTCTGTCCGTATCAGTAGTTGTCCTGGTTGTAGAAGATTCCTGAAGGCCAACAGAGCTTTCTGAACGGCTAACATTTCCTTTAAATTGATATGCAGGTGCTTCTGATCCTTTGTCCAAAGGCCCTGCAGACAGTTGCCCCGAAAATGGGCTCCCCATGCATAATCTGAGGCGTCCGTGGTTAGAATCTGAGTGGCAGGAGGCAGACAGAAGGGTTTGCCTTTGTTTAGAGTACATGCCTTGGACCACCAAAGGAATTCCTTTTGAAGACAAGGCAGGATGGAGATCAGTATGTCTAGACTGTGACAATGCTGAGACCATACACTTTTTAGGTACCACTGTATTTTCCTCATATGTAGTCTTGCATATGGTACGAGAAGGATGCAGGAGGCCATGTAACCCAGAGCCTGCAGGAATCTCCTTGCAGATAGCTGAGTTGTAGTTGCCAAGGTTTTGAAAGTTGAAGCCAGCTGTAACTGTTTTAAGTATGTCAGAAATGCCATCTGGGTTGTTGTCTGTTGTGAGGGTGTCAAATTTGACTTTTTTATGTTTACAGTGAATCCCAGGAACTTGAGAAGATTCTGAACAAACTGTAGATGCTGGAGTAAGACATCCTTGCTGTCTGCCTGAATAAGACAAGCCGTCCAGATAAGGGTAAATTTGAATTCCCTTGAGTCTGCAATAAGCTAGTACTGGCGCCAGGCACGTGATAAAGACCCTGGGCGCAGTAGACAATCCAAAGGGCAGTGCAGAGACTTGGTAGTGCCTCGATCCTGCCTTGAACCGGAGGTATTTTCTGCGTTCCTTTCTGATGGGAATGTGTAAATATGCTTCTTTTAAATCCAAAGTTACCATCCATGCATTTTTGGTCAGCATTGGTAGTAGCTGCTGTAGAGTAAGCATCTTGAATTTTGGTATCTCTAGAAAAGTGTTCAACACTGACAGATCCAGAATGGGTCTCCATGAATTTTGGTTCCTGGGGACTAGAAAGAGCCTTGAGTAAAAACCTTGTTCCATCTCTGAAAGTGGAACAAGTTCTATGGCTTTCATAGCAAAGAGAGCTTCCACCTGGTTTAATGCCTCTGACCACTGATGTTTTGGAAGATCTGGGCATCCGCTTAGCCTTGGTGGGGTATGAAAATGGAATTTCTAACCTCTTGAAACCACATCCAGAACCCACTTGTCTTGGGTTATACGAGTCCAATTTAGATGAAAAAGAGAAAGTTTTCCTCCGAGAGGGGCTTCCGGGCAAGAAGTTCCTGCAGCCCAACAGAAGGAGTCATTGAGTCTGTTTTCTATGCGTTTGCGACCTGTCTTCTCCTCCCCTAGGGGTGGAAGCAGTCCACTGTCTTCGTCTATAAGAGGCTTGCGTTTGAGGCCTACCTTGGGGGCGTCTATATCTACCCCTCTGAGGCTTGTCTGAATTGGGAAAGGACCAATTTTTTGTAGGCCAATTCCTGCTAAATCTGGGTGGCTGTACTTGTACGAAATCTTTAACTGTTTGCATGGACTTTGCCTTGTCCTCCATCTTTTTAATCACGTCTTCAGCTTTAGATCCAAATAAAACATTATGCTGAACAGGAGCATCCAATAATTTAGCCTTTACCTGATCTGGCAAATTTTGTTCCTTTAACCATGCATGCCTTCTAATTACTGTGCCAGAGGCAGCAGCCCTACAAGAAGCCTCCAAGGCATCAAATCCACAGTGTAAACCATGCTTCCCAACTTGTTCAGTGGCATGCAATAAGTCATGTAGTTCCTTATCATCTGCACAGGCAGAAATGGAAGTTAGCTTTTGCTTTAAAACAGACAGGAGAAATTGCTGGTATTTCAGCATATGAAACTGACAGTTTAAAGCCCTAATAGATAAAGTAGCAGAAGTGTACACTTTTCTGCCCCATCTTTCTAAAGATCTAGAATCCTTCTCAGTGGGAATGTTTTTTTTTAGCAGAAGCGGCCTTAACGCCCTTAGGACCCTGAGAAATGGTTTCAGGGTCAGCAGTAGGGTTCTTGAATAAAAACTGGTGGGAAGCAGGAACCCTATAGTATCTGTCTGGCTTAACAGGACTTGGAGGAAAAAAGAGTCAGGAGTTAAGTTAGCCTCCGAAAAAGCATCATCCACAATATCCAAAATAGGAGGAATAGCCAGGGGCCTATGTTGGGGAAGAAGAAGAAAATCCCTTAGTCTTTTCTTAGATTCAGAGTACTCCTGTCCTTCCCAGTGGAAATGTTCCCTCATTTCATGCAAAGTTTCCCCAAAAGAGAAATCCTCAGGGGGAGAAGCTGAAAGAATGGATTCCTCAGCATCAGAATTCTCATAAGGAGGGAAAGAGTATTCCTGGTCAGAAGAAGAAACAGAAGCCTGATCAGAGGAGTCATAATAAACTTCCTGCCTTGGCCTTTTATCTGGAGGGGGATGTGAACCCCTAATCATAGTAAGTAAGTCCTCCGCCATTTTAAGTAACTGTTTCTGAGACTTGGGAGCCGGATCAGAAGAGGCCTGGGTTGCAGTCTTAGATTTGGAAGGAGTCTTTGCCTTTGTCTTTGCCTTTATAAGAAGCTGAGTAGGCCTGAAATTCGGAAGCCGGTACCTGCACAGCGGCTCCGGACCCATCCGAGGGAGCACTGTCCGAAGGTCCAACTGAAATATTCAAAGGCCTAGTTGGCTCCTTGTGGGAGTCCGTTTTGGCTATTGATTCCGAAATGGCCGATGACAGGGGCTGCAAAAGCGCCTCACTGACGACGGCCGAACCTGAAGCTGGCTCCGCTTGTGCGATATCGTCTGATTTGGACCTCGGAGGCCTGTCTTTGTCCTTGCGTCGTTTGAGAACTCCGGTAGCCGGAACCGTATCTGATGACATTTTGTAATTAAAATGCCTACTGAAGTAATGAAAAGCAAAATCGTACCTTTGTTTAATAGCACGTTGATTGAATCTAGCACAAAACCGACAACTAGCTACGTCGTGGTCAGGGCCTAATCAAGGAATACAGTAAGAATGAAAATCCTTATGAGGTATTTGCTTCCCACATGAAATACAATTCACTTTTTCTGACATCGGACTGGGGCAAGAAAAAAGTTTCCCCAACGGGGTACTTAGCTTTGAGTAGGAGAAGTCGTCTTCGGACCGAAGTTTGATTAGAAAAAATTGTCAGGAGTCAGCCGACCAGCACTTGCTAACTGCTATCACCGCACGGCAAGAAAGACTGGAGAACATGGCATCTGCTGTCAGCTTTGTACTCCTGGCGCTCTAACGTCAGTGTGCATGGCTGAACAGCCGACACCGGACCCAGACTTTGGGATTCTGGCCGACCGAGAACTGCCTGCCGGCAGGGGAGAACCCTACAGTCATGACGGCAACAGTGAAACACGATGAACATCTGCAGTGGCAAAGCCTGCCCTGAATTTGGAGAAAAGAGGCAAATGATAAGGCTTTGTGAAGGTATGAACAGAGCTCCAAGTAGCAGCCTGTAGAATGTCTTTGGTTGGAACCCCTCTGAGAAAAGCTGCTGAGGTAGAGGCAGCACTGGTGGAATGAGATCTGATCCCCTTGGGCACTGGTTTACCATGGTGCAGGTAGCAGAAACAAATGCAGTGGCTTACCCACTTTGAAATAGTCTGCTTTGATATAGCCTTCCCCTCTGACCCTGCAGCAAATTCTACCAGTAGTTGCTCAGATTTTCTTAGAGATTTGGTCCTGTTCAAGTAGAATCTGGGTTGTCTGTGTATGTCCAATGAATGCAGAATCCACTCCCTCTTGTTCTGCAGATCTGGGTAAAAAGTTGGCAGGTGAATTGTCTGGTAAAGAGCCACACTGGATACCACCTTCGGCATAAAAGGAGGATTGGTCCTGAGGGACACCCTGTCTGGGTAAAATGTAATAAAAGGCACCACAGCCATGAGAGCCTGTAGTTCTGAAACCCTTCTTGCTGAAGTGACTGCCAAGAGAAAAGCTGTTTTCCAAGATAGAAATTTTATATCCGCAGCAGCTGCTGGTTCTAAAGGAGGCAGGGTGAGTTTTTCCAGCACAAAACTGAGGTCCCATGCAGGAGTTGGTGATCTTCTGGGAGGCCTTAAACTTTTGACCCCTCTAAGATACTGTTTAAGCAGAGGATGAGAAAAGAGGGGAGGCTCTGTGTTGCAATGAGCCGAGATGGCAGAGGCATGGATTTTTATTGAAGAAAAAGATAGGCCCTTGTCAAGCATCTCAGTCAAATATTGTAAAATCTGAGGAATATTGGGCTTTGTTGTGTCTGTTCCTTGTGCTTGGTTCCAAGCACAGAATCTCTTCCATTTATCAGCATAAGATTTTCTAGTACTAGGCCTTCTGGCTTCCAAAATGACATCTATCACAGATTTACTGAGAGGTGTTGTTTGAATAATTAAATGATCAGCCATGCTGCAAGGTTCAGAGTTTGCAGCGGAGTGTGCAGAATTTGATTGTTTTGCTGTGACAGTAGATGAGGTATTTGAGGCAAGTACCAAGGGGGAAGTTGAAACATATTCCTTAGAAGTGTGTACCAGTGTTGCTGAGGCCAGTCCGGAGCAACTAGGATCATTTTTGTTTTTTCCTGTCTGACTTTTAGTAAGACCTTGGAGAGAAGAGGCAGAGGGGTAAAGGCATAGACTGGATAGGGCATCCACTTTGCATGCTTTTTTGTGATGAATTCTTGTGCAGAATTTGTCCAGCTGATAATTTTGGGGAGAGGCAAATAGATCTATGTCTGGGCTCCCCCATTTCCATGTCAACAAGCTGAAGATTTGTGGATCCAGTTTCCATTCGTGTGGGTCCATAAGATTTCTGCTTAGGTCGTCTGCCAGAATAATTTTGTTTTCCTGGCAGGAACTGAGCTTGAAGATGCATTTGGTAAGTTAAAGCTGTGTTCCACAATGCCATGGCTAGTCTGCAAAAGGGGTAGGAATGTGTACCCCCCTGCTTGTTTATGTACCACATAACCGTGGTGTTGTCAGTCTATCAGTAGTTGTCCTGGATGAAGTAAGTCCTTGAAGGTTGTCAGAGCATTCTGAACAGCTAGCATCTCTTTCTGGTTGATATGCAGATGCATTTGTTTTGGGCTCCATTTTCCCTGAATGCATCTCCCCGCCAGGTGGGCCCCCCAAGCATAGTCTGATGCGTTTGTAGTTAGGGTTTGGGTGGCAGGGGATAGAGTGATTGACAGTCCCTTGTTTTGGTGACATGTCTCCACCCACCAAAGAAACTCCTGTTGTAGGCAGGGAATGAGAGGAATCATTGTTTCCAGACTGTGACAATGTTGGCTCCATAAACTTTTTAGGTACCACTGAAGTTTCTACATATGCAGTTTTGCATATGGAATTAGTAGAATGCAGGATGCCATGAACCCCAAAGCCTGCAGAATTTGTCTTGCAGATAACTGTGTTTTTGTTGCCATTTGTTTGAAGTATATTGTCAGTCGCCTTTGTTTGTCTGGAGTAAGGTAAGCCATCTGGGCAGTCATATTCAAGCTTGCACCCAGGAATGTAATTATTTGAGGGTATCAGTTGGGATTTCTTTTCATTTTTTGTGTACCCTAGGCATGTTAGAAGCCTTTTTACAAACGCCAGATGTTGAAGAAGAGTGTCTTTGTCCTCTGCATGAATGAGACAGTCATCCAGATAAGGATAAATTTGCATGCCTCTTTGTCTGCAGAATGCAATTACTGGTGCCAGGCACTTTGTAAAGACCCTGGATGCAGTAGATAAGCCAAGGGGCAGTGCAGAGAATTGGTACTGCAAAAAACCTGCTTTGAAGCGGCGGTATCTTCTGCATAATTCCCTTATTGGGATATGCAGGTATGCTTCTTTTAAGTCTAGAGTCACTAACCAAGCGTTTCTGCCCAGCATAGGCAGTAGCTGTTGTAAAGTCATCATTTTGAAGTTTGGAAGTCCAGGAATGTGTTCAAAATCAATAAGGCCAGTATTGGACGCCAAGAATTGTCTTTTCTGGGTACCAGGAAAAGTCTTGAATAAAAACTTTGTCCTTTTTCCTTTTCTGATAGTGGTTGAATAACCCTCATATCCATGAGGGACATAACTTGTTTCTGAGCCTCTGCCCACTGATTTTGTGGCAGATCTGGCCATCTGTTTGGAATTGGCAAAGTATAGAAATGAAATCTGTACCCCTGGGATACTATGTTCAATACCGACTTGCCCTGGGTAATTAACTGCCAATTTTGAGCATGAAGTGCTAGTTTTTCCACCAAGGGGGCTGCCAAGTGTTTGGTGATGTTAGAGGGAAGTCATTGAGACTGCTTACTGTAGGGCTGTCCTTTGTTTCCTCCAGATTTGGAGGTGGAGGCACCCCATTGCTTTGACCTGCAAGAACCCTGTGATTGGTATCTGGAGCCTTTTGAGCATCTGGGTTTTTCTCGAGTGGCTCTGTTGGACACAGGAAAGGACCAATTTTTAATAGGCCAGTGCCTACTGAACCTGGGTGACTGCACTTGCAAGAAATCTTTTACAGTTTGCATAGAGTTAGCTTTTTCTTTTATTATTTCTTTTTTTATTTAAAACCTCTTCTGCCTTATTACCAGGGCTTCATGCTGCAAGGAAGCATCCAACAATTTAGCTTTAGCATGATCAGGCAGATTTTGCTCCTTGAGCCAGGCATGCCTTCTAATCACAGATCCAGTAACTGCGGCCCTGCAAGAGGCCTCCAAGGAATCAAAACCACATTGCAAAGTATGCTTTCCAACCTGTTCTACTGAATGCAATAATTCTTGTAACTCTATTTTCCACACAATCAGAAATCATAATTTTCTGTTTCAGTAGGCCCATAACACGCTGTAAGCATATGAAATTGGCAGTAAGGCTCTGATTGCCAAGGTAGTAGACGTATAAACCTTCTTTCCTTCTTTTTCTATCAAGCGCCATGGAATCTCTATCAGAGGGGATACGATTTTTGGCTGTAGAGGCCTTAACACCCTTGGGACCCTGTGAAATAATCTCAGGGTCAGCAGAAGGATTTTTAGATAGAAATTTGTGGGATTCAGGAATCCTGCAATATCTGTCTGGCTTACTAAGAGCCGGAGGTAGGGAATCAGGAGCCATGCTTGATTCCGAAAACACATCATCAACATTGTCCAATACAGGAGGTATAGCCAAAGGCCTATGCTGAGGAAGGAGGAGATCCCTAAGCCTCTTTTTTGATTCAGAGAAGTCCTGACTCTCCCGGTGAAAATGTTCCCTTAAAGTATGCAAAGTTTCTCCAAAAGAGTAATCCTCAGGAGGAGATGCAGATGGGATGGATTCCCCCATATCAGGATCCTCATAGAGTGGAATGGTAAATTCCTGATCAGAAGAAATGGAAACCTGATCTGAAGATTCATAATCAGTGCCTTGCCTAGGCCTCTTAGCAGAGGGGGTTGGGAACCCCTGATCAAGGTAATTAAGTCCTCAGCCATTTTGATAATCTGTTTTTAGGCAAAAGGGCCTGAGCATGTGGCTCATGCGTCGGTTTTTTAGATATAGAAAATGCTTTTGACCTTGTTTTTGAGGCTGGTGTCTGTTTTATATAAAATGTTGAGGCCTGAAAACACCCTCAGAAGCCGATGCCTGCTCAGCAGCTCCGGACACATCCAAGGGAGAGACATCTGCAGGTTCAATACTCTGAGAATCTCGTGGCATACTGGACTCAGAATGGGTCTCGGTAGAGGCCTGAGACTCAAAAGTAGCGGGTATCAGGGGCTGTGAAAGCGCCTCACTGAGTACCAGTGAACTGGCGACTGGTTAGAAGCTCCGTCATCGGTTTTGAACCTCAATGGTCTGCCTCTGTCTTTTTCTTTGCGTTTTTTTTTTTTTTAAACTCTGGTAGTCGGAATGTTAACCAATGACATTTCAGGATAATTAAATCTTGATCCAAAATATTTAGAAGCAAAACTATACAGACACTTAACAGTGCGTTGGTTAAATCTAGCACAAAACCGACAGCAAGGCACGTTATGATCTGGGTCTAGGCAAGGAATACAGTATAAATGAAAATCCTTACGAGATATTTACTTCCCACAAGTAATGCAATTATTAACTTTTACTGACATCAGAAAAGGAGCAAGAAAAAGTTTCCCCAACAGGGTACTTAGCTTTAGTTTGAATACTTTGTTTCTGAAACTCGAGTGCGAAAATTTCAGGAGTCGGCCGGCTTCTGATTCGGGCACCACACGGCAAGAAAGACTGAATAAAATGGCATTGGCTGCGTGTTTTATACCCCTGGAAGAGGAGACAGCAACAGACACAGGACCCAAGACTTTGTTATTCAGGCCGACTGAGGGCAACTTGCCAGCAGATTACCCAAATGTAATGACTGCAACAGTGAAACATGAAGAACATTCTTCATAAGTAGATAAGGGCAGATCCAGATCATCAGAAGAATAAAAAAAACAGAATCCTGATCAGAAGATTCATAATCAACTTCAGTTCTAAGCCTCTTGGGGGGGGGGGGTTGGCTACCCCTGATTAGAGTTATTACATCGTTAGCCATTCTTATTTGTTATTTAGACAGAGGCCTGGGCGTTGTTTTTTTAGGCATGGATCGAGATTTAGGCCTAAGTAAAGAAGGAGGCATCGGTTTAATATGCAAGTCCGTAGACCTGAATAAACCCTCAGAAGTCGGTGCCTGCACAGTGGCTCCAGACCCATCCAAGGTAGAGACATCCGCAGGCTCCATAGTTGAAGCATCTCGCAGCATACTGGACTCCAAATGGGTCTTAGTTGAGGCCTGCGAATCAGAAGTAGTGGATATCAGTGGCTGCGAAAGCCCCTCACTGAGTACCAGAGAACTGGCGATTGGCTTAGGAGAAGCGTCGGCGGCGGTTTTGGACCTTGGCGGCCTGTCTCTGTCTTTATATTTGCATTTTTTTGGAATTCTGGATGTTGGATGGCTAACCGACGACATTTCTGGATAACTAAACCAAGAACCGAAATATTTAGAGGCGAAAATATACCGACGATGGACAGTGCGCTGATTAAATAAAGCACAAAACCAACAGCAAGGTACGTCGTGGTCAGGGCCTAGGCAACAAATACAGTACGAATAAAAATCTTTATGAGGTATTTGCTTTCCACAAGTAATGCAATTATTAACTTTTACTGACATCGGTATGGAGCAAGAAAAAGTCTCCCCAATGGGGTACTTAGCTTTAGTTGAAGACTTCGGTTCTAAAACTTGAAAACGAAAATTTCAGGAGTCGGCCAACCGGCACTTGCAAACTACTTTTTTTGGGCACCGCATGGCAAGAAAGACTGATGTAATGGTGTCGGCTGCATGTTTTATACCCCTGACTACCTGACGTCATGGAAGAAGGGACAGCAACCGACGCAGGACCCAAGACTTTGTTAATCAGGCTGACTGAGGGCTACCTGCAAGCAGATAACCCAAATGTAATGACTGCAACAGTGAAACATGAAGAACATCTTCCTTGTAGTCTGGGCAGAAGGGGCATAGCTAGTAACCTGTGCCAGCCCTCCCCAGGGGTGTGTGTGGTTGGTTAATGTTTATTGGTTCTAGTATAAATTACACACACACAGGGTATGCATTCATCTGATGAAGTCTTTATAGTGACGAAAACGCATTTTTAACTAGTGGGCTTTTATGTGTATTTGTTGGACTGTGCATCGTCTTTACTCAGGAATTATTAAAGTATTACACTCAGCAGCTTGGTGTTTTCTTCCAAAGTACTCCTTTACCACAAACTGTACCATGTTAACATGAAGAACTCTTACCATAACAGAGAGGCCATTCTGCTGAGTATTTGCAGCGGATGGCAGGAGGAGTGTGAGGGGGATATGGTGACTGATCTCCTCAGTGAGGCTCAGAATGACATCTCAGTGGAAAGGGTAGCAATGTCCCAGCAGTTATCCCCTACCCAGGTTCGAAAAATCAAGGCAGTATTGCCAGAGTTTGGGGACATGTTCACTGGGAAACCAGGGTGCACCCACCTGGTGCAGCACCATGTGGATACAGGACCCCAAAGGCCTATTAAGCAGATCCCTTATAGGGTGCCTGACAGAGTCAAACAGACTGAGGGAGGAGATACAGGGAGTGTTGCAATAGGGGTAAATTCAGGAGTTCAGCAGTTCCTGGGCATCCCCAGTGGTGCTGGTACCAAAGAATTTTATTTATTTATTTTATTTTATTTTACATTTGTTGACCGGGCTAGTCTAACTGCATATATGTCCATTTTCAGTAGAGGCCCGGGGAGATAAGCTCAGAGGAAGTAAAAATATAATCACATTATACAAAGATTAATTTGTACGTTAAACATTTCAAGAGAAAAAAAAAACAGTGAGTAATCATAGTGGTCATTTGTTCATAGAATAGTGCTAAATATACAAATATACTTAATACAAAGCAAATGTAATCGCAATACAACAAATGTAGTTGCAATACAACATATAAAAAGATAGCAGCTGAGTTAGATAATATGTTGGTAAACATGTTGACAAAGAAGGAAAACAAAAAGTAGGAGCTGCAATAATCAGTATAAAAGTTAATAACTAGTCTGCTTAAAGAAATTAAGAGGATGTAAGTAAAAAAAATTAGAAAGGTCAAGGTCAGTTTGTTAAGAAAAGGAACAAGAATAATTGAGAAGAAGAGAGTAGGTAGATCCAAGTATGGCAGGACCAGGTTCTGTGTGGACTATAGGAAATTAGTCACACAGAGTCAGATGCTTATCCCATGCCTAGGACAGATGAAGCCCTAGAGGAGCTGGGTGGGGCTAAGTATCTTACCACTATTGATCTTACCAAGGGTTACTGGCAGGTGCTCTTGACTCCCAGTGCTAGAGAGAGGTCAGCCTTTGTGACTCCTTTGTTCACAAAGATGCCCTATGGGATGAAAAATGTCCCAGCGACTTTCCACAGGCTGGTAGACAGTTTCCTAGCAGAAGCAGGAGATTTTTGCCCTTGCTTACCTAGATGATATTGCCATCTACAGCCATTCCTGGCAAGAGCACCTTTAGCGTGTCAGGAAGGTGCTGAGCAGACTATAAAGGGCAGGGTTGACCATTAAGCCCAGCAAATGTCAGGTAAGTATGGCAAAGGTCTCCTACCTGGGACAAAAGGAGTGGGGAGTGGTAAGATCAGACCAGAACCTGCCAAAGTGGAAGCCATTCAGGCATGGGCTGCCCATTACCAAAAAGCAGGTGAGGGCATTCTTAGGGAAACTGGGGTACTACAGAAAGTTTGTCCCCAATTATAGTACCATAGCTGCTCCCCTCGCAGACCTGACAAGGAAAAACAGGTCAGAAAAGGTAGTGTGGACCCCACCATGTGAGCAGACATTCCAGAAGCTTAAAGGAGCTTTGGGGAGGACCCCCTGTGTTAGCCAGCCCAGATTACAGCAAAGAATTTGTTGTGCATGTGGATGCTTCAAACCAAGGATTGGGGGCTGTACTAAGCCAGGTTTCCTCAGAAGGAGAGGAGCACTCAGTGGTATATCTCAGTCGTGCACTCCAACCAAGGGAGGAATACTATGCAGCTGCAAAAAAGGAATGCATAGCCATAGTGCGGGCACTGCAGAAACTGCAGCCTTATCCGTATGGAAGAAAATTTGCTGTAGTTACAGACCAAAATCCCTTAACATGGCTGCATCAAGCCAGCCAGCAAAATGCCAAGTGACTTAAGTGGAGCCTAGGGTTGCAAGCATACAACATGACAGTGCAGCACCACAGTGGGGTTAGGAATGCCAATGCAGATGGACTCTCAAGACAAGGAATGGGATAAGGTATTCCCAGATAGGCTCAACCCTCTCAAGCAACGTTTCTCAAGAGTCACTTGAAAAACTAGCTTGAGTTTTTGGGGGGAGGGGAGATGGCATGCTGCCAGCCCAGCTATCAGGAATTTTGTAAATAATTCTATGTCATTTGTGAATACTGATATGGTTTATACAGACCTGTATGTTATGTACTAAACTTAATGAAAGTAACCATAGTATACCCTACTGGAACATAGAATATTAACTTGCAAAACTTAAGAATAGTTGAGGTTAGGTTACTTTATAGCTGGGTCATAAACAAGAGAGGTTATATCTCAGTTTCAATGCAGAAGCAGACAAAATGTCTAGAGCTAGAAGTTATTCTATGGTCTTGAAAGAAAAGTAATTACTAGACTTAAAATGTAAAGTGTTTTATTGTTTTACAACTTCCAAGATCTGACAAACATCTGAGAGAGAAGTATCTTTAACACAGAGATGGGAAATTCTGTTTCTGTTGAGTTTGGGAACTGAAGTCAGGTGACAAAGAGTGATGCCATCCAAGCTGGGCCATCAATAATATTTAATATTAATCTCTCAGAGAGAGACTGCGCATTTTGTATTTTGTGTTGGAACTAGCAAGAACTTCCAATCATCATAGTCGCTATCTGCACTTCTGCCCATGTTTTGTTCTGCAAGTAAGATTTAGGGCATAGCATCTCTCTTAGACAAATAGGGATATAGTAAAGATTAGTTCAGATGTTTTCTGCATTTATTTGTGACTATCCTGCAATGCTGTTTTAAAATATTTCCTGTGATTTTGAACTCTGAAGTAACTGCGTTTGTTTTCTGAGTATTGCCTTATTTTATTATTTATTAAATATATTTAAACCTATCTTTGTGGCTGACATTTGTGAGACATACTTACGCACGTGGAGTACTTGGATATATATATTGTGACACTGTACAGGACATTCCTAAACAGTCTTTGCTCTTGGTCAGACTACCATTTGGATAATAGTAACATTACACAGTAGGACTGGACATCCTTTGTAAGAGCCTTATAGTAGCAACTATCTTACAGTGTGGGCAGAACAGGGCATGGTGTGTGTGTGTGTGTGTGTGTGTGTGTGTGTGTGTGTGTGTGTGTGTGTGTGTTACTTGGGCAGGGACACAAAGCACTGGTTGGACAGTGTGTGCTGGAGGTCTTGGCTTGGCCCCCTCAGCTGAAATCTTAATCCTATAGCTGTGCCACTGGACAGTCTTATCGGGGATCTGGAGAAAGAGGGAGAAACCAGCCCCAGATTGACTGTGATCTCTGTGTGCTCTTAAGGGAAATGGCTCTTTACTGTGTGTGTATTTGTCATCTTCCCAATGTGTATGTCCCCTAGATGTTGCCACTGGTGTGGACGGAGGCTCCTTGATTACTGGACCAGTGCTGGGGTGTTGCACCCACTTCCAAAAAACAACTTGGGACTGAAAAGACAACACCAATTCAGTTCATCTTGCCAGGGAGCTAGATTTCTCTGTAATACAAGCAGCTAAAGAGTCTGAATTAAACAGATCACTGCCACACTTTCAATGCTCCTATGCATAAGGGTAAAGGTTTGTTCTGCTCTATTGAAGTACCACACAACTGCCATGCTGTCACTCTGCCTGGAAAATGCCCTGAAATGAAGGGTGTCCTGGCAAGCCTTACAGGTAAGAATTCTGCTCACCGCAGACTGTCTGCCCTTTGCAGTGCCCCACATCACTCTAAGCAAGATGACCTGTTGTAACAATGGCCAATGGCTGATAAGAGTCATGGACAAAAATATGTCCTGCAAGTAGGTTATCTGAAGAAATCCACCACAGCAGGTGCAACACTGATCCTGGGTAACCTGACTTGTGCAAAGACTGTGGACCAATGGCTGGGACAAGTGTATCTTGGTATCCAATGTAGAATCCGCATGTGAAACCTGACATGAGGAAACATTTAAATGGAAGCTGCCATCAAGTCAAGAGCTTACAGGCACATGGTCACTATGGGCCATAGGGTAGTGAGAAGAAAATCATAAACACTTGCATGAAAAAGCAAGATGTAAAATTTCCAGGGTTGTTCATCCACTATAAACGGTGAAAGCCAATGGTTACAATCCCTTTGCTGAGCACATACAAGAGTCAGTTGTCTTAAAAGAACACCCCCCCACCCCCCGCAACCAGAGGTTGGCTTCTACCATGGATATGTAAATTCCTGAAGACACAGATGAAATAACTTAAGAGTGACCATGCCAAAAGACTCTGAGGATGTAGCAACTGGAGATGCTCAGTTTTCCTGGCAAAAATCAAAAGGCTATCAGTCTTTGCTGATTAATGAAGGTCTCCTAGAACGCTGTTTTGTTAAAACTCCTTTATTGACTTCCCTCTCTGTGGTTTCTGACAGGGTGACAGGTCTATCAAGGTTACAGAGGGAACTGAGAGGGGTGAGAAATTAAAAACTTTATAACCCAGCCAGACTTACCCTTACCCACTTGCTTGCCTGAATTATATTCAAACACACACCTCGAGGGACAGCCCTCCCTAAATGTATCCAAGTAGTATCACTCAGAGGAGTCTGGTGCTATGCGACTCACACTGGAGTTACTCGTGGTAATCTGAATATTACTTGGACTCCAGCTTCTTAGCAAACAATCTTGTTACTGAAATTAAGGAATAAGAAAGCTAACTCTCAGGAGACTCCTGCTGTTGTAGCTGGGGTCTCCAGGGAAATCATGACCAATGCCAGCTGCCCTACAACCTAACAAAGAATAGCTATGAAGGAAGCCAATGCATTTCTAGGAGCCATTTGGGTTTGCCCCTCACTTCCTTCAAATGCTCATCTACAATCAGGCCAAAACAGCATCTATTTAATAGGAGAATCAATAAAATGTACCTTGATTTTCCCAAAGAAAGATGTTAAAATGAACCCAGGCAGACTTGCCCTTAGCCTTATCCACTTATGTGACTTTTATCCAAACACACACTTGGAGGGAAAGCCTTCCCTAACTGCATCCAAAAACATCACTCATAGCAGTCAGGTACTGTGTTACTCAGACTAGGGTTACTCTGCCCAAAAAATGTTAAATGCTGTGCCATATCCTGCTTCTCTTGCATCTTCGTCTAAGTCATTACGTGCCACAAAGACCACGTCTGCCTAAAGCTACTCAGCTAGAAGCAGGGGCCTTATAGGTTTACAGGGTCATAGGTGAATACCAGGCTAACTGCCATTTTAAACCTACACAATAACCCAAAGTCAGAATCTAACCTGTACCTCATGTCTATTAAGCAAAGACCTTAACCATAGTACCAAAGCCAGAAACAGAGAAGGCACCCATAAAGCCAAATATTATAATACTTCACTGCAGTACTATAATGATAAAATATATAACTCTGTTACATTTCTTCAGAGTAAACCAGACGACAAAAGAGGACCTTAAACACACACATACACAAACATATATCACGAGTCTTGGGTTTTGAGGCTATACATTGCTTCAGGTTTCTTTAGCAGATACCATTACCTGAAGATTATACCCTCTCTTTAATAAAGTGACAGATCTTCAAGAGTACTGTGTATCCCACTTAGGCGGTATAACTGGTCAGACTGTAAAGTGCATCTCTGAAACATACCATAAAAAATGGTTCCCAAAATGATCTCAACATTTGCTAGACTGTCTTATCAACAGCATCTACTACTGAAAGAAAACAGATTATTTAAAACTCCTTTCTGCCTTTTGGAATGCTGAACAAGAGTAAACATGCCTATGGCATTGCTTCTAATGCTGTGATGAGCAGCCATTAAAAAAAAAATGGACTGCAGTAAATGACCCTAGGTAACGTGTGTTCTCTGTATGTGTACTCACCTATTCAGAGCTCCTTTTGTTAATCTTGATTTTGACTGCCTGTCAGGATGAATAACATTAAAAAAATGTGTTACTTGGATTTTTATTAGGCACTGAAGTCTAATCCTCTGCATGTGAAATGCTGATGTCTAAAGTACAGTTTTGTACCTACCATAAATGTAGATGCTCGGGTGTATACCCTGCTGCAGTCATCACACTTGGGTTATCCTGCCGTCAGGCGGTCCCGCAGTCGGCCCGAATTCCAAAGTCTTGGTCCGGCGTCGGTTGTTGTCGCTTCTTACCTGACGTCAGAGCGCCAGGGGTATATCAGAGGCATCTGACACCATTTTCTTCAGTTTTTCTTGCCCCAGATGTCAGGTACCCCTTATAGATAGGCAAAAAAAAAAAAAATATAGATATATAAATAAATAAACATATATATATATATATATATATATATATATATATATATATATATATATATATATATATATATATATATATATATGTATACACATACATACATACGTACATATACATATAGCTATATGGAAAAAATAAAACAAAACCCTTAGACACAAGCAAATACACCACAGAGGTAGTATAGAATAGAGTGGTAGAGATAAGTTCAGAGGGGATGTAGGGAGGGTAACCTGGACTGCAGCAGGGTATACACTCAAACATCTACATTTATGGTAGGTACAAAACTGTACTATGTTCATAGTGTTACCCTGCTGCAGTCACACACTTGGGTAGAATCCCAAAGCTAAGGATGGGAGGTGGAGTCAAACAGGGTTAGAGGAGGCTAGAAGGCCCTGTAAAACTGCAGTGGCGAAGCCAGCTCTAGTCTTAGAGTAAAGTGGTAAGTGGTAATGTTTGGTGAAGGTGTGTACTGAACTCCAAGTTGCAGCTTCCAGAATATCCTTGGTTGGCACCCCGTGAGGAAGGCTGTAGATGTAGCTGCTGCCCTGGTAGAGTGGGGCCTTATGGTAGCAGGAACTGGTTTTCCATAGTGGGTGTAGCAAAAACGTATGCAATGTCCTACCCATTTGGAAATGGTTTGTTTCGAGATAGCCTTTCCTTGTGATGCTGTAGCATAGGATACAAAAAGCTGGTCAGATTTTCTGAAAACCTTAGTTTTATCCAAGTAGTAACGTAGCTGCCTGTGAATGTCCAAAGAATGCAGGAGTCTTTCTCCTTTGTTCTGTGGATTTGGAAAGAAGGTGGGTAAATGGATGATTTGATTTACAGCCACACTGGATACCACCTTAGGCATAAAGACGGGGTTAGTTCGTAGACAAACTCTGTCTTGATGAAAAATGAGGAAAGGCTCTACTGCCATTAGTGCCTGAAGCTCTGAAACTCTTCTAGCTGAAGTGATTGCTAGCAGCAGGGTAGTCTTCCATGATATAAACTTTAAGTCAGCTGAGAAAGCTGGCTCAAAAGGAGGTAGCATGAGTTTTTCCAGAACAAAGTTGAGGTCCCAAGTAGGTGTTTGTGCTCTCCTGGGAGGCCTAATGTTCTTGGCCCCTCTGAGAAACTGCCTTAAGAGTGGATGTGAAAATAAGGGAGGATCCGTGTTGTAGTGAGCAGAAATGGTTAAGGCGTGGATTTTAATAGATGAAAAAGAAAGCCCTTTGTGTAACATCTCAGTTAGATATTGCAGTATCTGAGGTATGTCAGGCTGAAGGGTATTTTGGCCTTTAGCTTGGTTCCAGGTGCAAAACCTTTTCCATTTGTCTGGAGTAGGCTTTCCTGGTGCTGGGCCGCCTGGCACCAGAATAACTTCCATAACAGCTTGTGAGAGAGGAGCTGGCTGGTTGCTTAGGTGATTTGACATGCAGCCAAGTTTAAGGTTTTGAGCTGGCTGTGTAGAATCTAATTGTCTTGCTGTGTGAGCAGGTGGGTAATTTGTGGTAGAATCCATGGTGGACCCTGGGCCATATTCCTTAATAGTGGGTACCAGTGTTGGCGTGGCCAGTCTGGGGCAATGAGTATCATTCGGGGTCTCTCCATCCTGACTTTCAGTAGCACCTTTGTGAGAAGGGGTAGCGGAGGAAAGGCATATACTGTTAGCATTTTCCAAATGAATGAGAGTGCGTCCACTTTCCAAGCTTGATGGTGAAAAGTCCTTTGCAAAACTTTGTTCGCTGATAGTTTTGAGGGCTGGCAAACAGGTCTATGTCTGGGAGCCCCTATTTTTGAGTTATCATTGCGAATACTTGTGGATCCAGTTTCCACTCGTGGGGATCCATGATGTTTCTACTTAGGTCGTCTGCCAATGTGTTCTTTTTTCCTGGCAGGAACTGAGCTTGTAATTGAACGTGGTAAGCCAGTGCTGTGTTCCACAAGGTCATTGCTTGCCTGCATAGAGGGTAGGAGTGTGTACCCCCTTGTTTGTTTATGTACCACATTACTGTGGTATTGTCCGTCCTTATGATAAGCTGTCCTGGATGCAAGAGGTCCTTGAAGGCCGTCAGAGAATTTTGTACAGCTAGCATTTCTTTTTGATTGATGTGCAGATTCCTTTGATCTGCTGTCCACAAGCCTTAAACGCACTATCCTGCCATGTGTGCCCCCCAGGCATAGTCCGATGCATCTGTTGTCATAGTTTGCCTGGCCGGGGGTAGGGTGAAAGGCTGACCCTTGTTGACGTGACAAGCCTGTGACCACCATAGAAACTCGTGTTGAAGGCAGGGAATGAGATTTATCATCGTTTCCAAGCTGTGGCTGTGTTGTGTCCATACGCTTTTTAGGTACCATTGTAATTTCCTCATACGCAGTTTTGCAAATGGTATTAGTAGTATGCAAGATGCCATGAAGCCCAAGGCCTGCAGAATTTTTTTTGCAGGGAGTTGGGTCTTTGTTGCCATTGTTCTGAAGTATTAAGTTAATTGTGGTTGTTTGTCTGGCATCAGATAAGTCATCTGGGCCGTTGTATTCAAGCTGGCACCCAGGAATGTCATATTTTGTGAGGGCACTAGTTTTGATTTCTTCTTGTTTACTGTGTACCCTAGGCAACTTAGAAATGTCTTACAAAAGCCAGGTGTTGTAAGAGAATGTCCTTGCTTTCTGCTTGGATGAGGCAGTCGTTCAGGTATGGGTAAATTTTAATTCCTCTGTCTGCAGTATGCAATTACTGGTGCCAGGCATTTTGTGAAGACCCTGGGCGCAGTAGATAAGCCAAAGGGCAGTGAAGAGAATTGGTAATGGGTTGAATCTGCAATGAAACGGAGGTATCTTCTGCAATTTTGTCTGATCGGAACATGCAGGTATGCCTACTTGAGGTCCAACGTTACCAGCCAAGCTTTCTTGCCCAACATGGGAAGAAGCTGCTGTAGTGTTAGCATCTTGAATTTGGGAACTTGCAAGAAGGTGTTTAAAATTGAAAGGTCCAGAATGGGTCTCCAAGCATTGTCCTTTCTGGGGACTAGAAAGAGCCTTGAGTAAAATCATTGGCCGTGCTCCTGTGTAGGTACCAGGTGAATGGCTCTCATGTCCATGAGAGCTGTAATTTGTTTTTGTGCCTCTGCCCACTGATATTGTGGCAGGTTTGGCATTCCTTTTATCCTTGGCAAGGTGTGGAAATAGAATCTGTATCCGTGTGAGATAATGTCTAGGACCCATTTGTCCTTTGTGACGGATGTGCCAGTTGTCTGCAAAAATTGCTAATTTTCCTCCCAAGGGAGCTACCAAGAGGGTTTTGCTTGGCAGTTTGATGTTTAAGTCATTGTGTTTGCCTTCTAGTGGTTTGGGACCTGTCTTCTCCTCCCTTCTGTGTTGTAGTGCCCCATTGGCGAGGTTTGTAAGGGATTTGTGCTCGTCCTCTGCCCCTTGGGCACCTGTATTTACCCCTCTGTGGTCTGTCAGAAGCTGGAAAGGACCAATTTTTTGTTGGCCAATTTCTGCTGAAGCATGGGGGCTCACCCTGTAAGAAATCTTTGACCGTCTGCATAGATTTTGCCTTATCCTCCATTTTCTTTAAAACCTCCTCTGCTTTAACCCCAAATAAAACATCCTGCTGTAAGGGTGCATCCAGTAACTTTGCTTTAACATGATCAGGCAGAGATTGTTCCTTTAACCAAGCATGCCTACGTATAACAGACCCAGTAACAGCTGCTCTAGAGGAAGCTTCCAAGGCATCAAAACCACATTGTAAAGTATGTTTGCCCACCTGGTCAGCTGCATGCAACAGATCTTGCATTTCCTTGAATTCAGACTGTTGAGGGTGCGTGCCCATCTTTTGTTTTATTTGAGACAGCATGTGAAATTGACAATGTACGGCTCTCATAGCTAGAGTTGTTGAGGTGTAAACCTTCTTCCCCCACCTATCTAGTGCTCTGGAGTCCCTTTCTGAGGGTACAGGATTTTTAGCCATAGAAGCCTTAGCCCCTTTGGGACCCTGGGAGATTGTCTCTGGATCAGCAGCAGGACTTTTGTAAAGGAATTTGTGTGAGTCAGGCACTCTATAGTATCTATCTGGTTTGGCTGGAGCAGGAGGCAGAGAATCTGGATTTAGACTAGATTCTAAGAAGACATCATACACTATGTCCAAAACTGGGGGGATAGCAAGTGGTCTGTGCTGGGGGAGTAAAAGAAACTCTCTGAGCCTTTTCTTTGAGTCAGAGTAGTCCTGGCCTTCCCAGTGGAAATGTTCCCTCATAGTGTGTAAGGTTTCCCCAACGGAGTAATCTTCAGAGGTAGAAGCTGAGTGAATTGAGTCTTCAGCATCAGAATCTTCATAAGGGGGAAAAAAAAAAAAAGAGTAATCCTGTTCCTCAGAGGAGCCTGAGGAAACAGACACTTGATCAGAGGAGGCATAATCCTTCTATTATCTAGGCCTTTTGTCGGTGGGGGGAGGTTGGGAACCCTTGATCAAAGAAATCAAATCTTCAGCCATTTTAAGCATCTGTTTCTTAGGCATACGGCCTTGACCTGGAGACTGAAGTGTAGGCTTTTTTGGTTTTAGAGGAGTCTTAAACTTAGCATAAGATTTTATGGTGAGGGTAGTCAGTCTGAAGACACCTTCAGAAACCGAAGGTGTTTCTGCAACACCGGCTTCCCCTACTGCAATGTCGTCAGTAGAGCCTAAGGAAAATGGCTGCGTCGGCCTAGAAATCTCTGCTGGGGGATCCAATGCGGTCTGGGTATCCAATTCAGAGGTAGCCAGGGGCTGTGTAGGTGCCTCACTGAAAAACGGAGAACCGGCAACCGGCGACCGGACCAGCCAAGGCCTCGGAGTCTGGCTTGGATCTAGGCTGCCTGTCCTTATCCTTGCATTTTTTTGTGCACGCCGGTAGTCTATTGCTCCGATGGCATAGTGTAATTAAATTTTCACCGAAGTAGTGTCATGCGAAATCAAAGCGACGCTTTATAGTTCGCTTATTGAACCTAGCACAAAACCGACACCAGTGACATCGTGGTCTGGGCCTGGGCAAGGTATACAAAAAGAATGAAAGTCCTTATGAGGTATTTGCTTCTCACAAGAAATGCAATTGTTAACTTTTTCTGACATCGCACTGAGGCAAGAAAAGGTTCCCCAATGGGGTACTTAGCTTTGAAGACTTCGGACTGAAACTCGATTCGAAAATCTCAGGTGTCGGCCGACCGGCACTTGCGAACTGCTTCTGGTTCAGGCACCGTGCGGCAAGAAAGACTGAAGAAAATGTCGTCGGATGCCTCTGATATACCCCTGGCGCTCTGACGTCAGGGAAGAAGCGACAGCAACCAACACCGGACCAAGACTTTGGAATTCAGGCTGACTGCGGGACCGCCTGACAGCAGGATAACCCAAGTGTGATGACTGAAGCAGGGTAACACGATGAACATCTGGATTGGATGGCTTTAGAGCCAAACGTTCTCACTCTGCATTCCTCTGCTGCAGCTTTCATTAGTACCAGTCATAAAAATGCAACAGCCATTTCAAAGCAGGTGAGAGTGGGCTGTTGAATATGGTATCTTAAATGTCGGAAGTATTTTAAAAGTACCAGGTGTCAAACCTCTCTTCCATCTCCCTTGTACCCTTGTTTTATCCCATCTCCCTTGTACCCTTGTTTTATCCCACATGTGCCCAATTTGCAAAGATGGCAGCTTGAAAAATTAACAGATTCTGTAACTGTATGCAAAGATTTCATAGCCAGATACCCCAAAAATTAAATCACCAATATAATGAACCTTCAGCTGTAGGAACCATCAGATTTATGCAGCAGGTGTTGGGACCAATCCGAGACCATGACTGGCCTGTCTACCCCTCCTTCTCTGGCTGAAACTGCACTGCATCCCTCAGCCTTTAAAGTGCTCTCCCACAGTGAGGGAGCAAGGTTGCATTCAATGGACCTAGGCTGCTCCTGTGTTCAGAAAAGAAAAAGTACAGTTTTGTACCTACCATAAATGTAGATGTTCGAGTGTTCTCCCTGCTGCAGTCATCACACTTGGGTTATCCTGTCGTCAGGCAGTCCCCGTAGTCGGCCGGATTTCCAAAGTCTTGGTCCGACGTCGGTTGCTGTCACCTTATCCCTGACGTCAGTGCTCCAGGGGTACATATACTGCAACCGACGCCATTTTCTTCAGTTTTTCTTGACCCAGATGTCAGGTGCCCCCAAAAAGGTTATCCAAATTAGCACAAAATGGTGAGAACACTGTACAAACACAAAATCCCTTCAGCTATAAGCAAATACATCAGTAAGGCATAGCAGAGATTTAGCCAGTAGATCAGAGGGGTTGGAGGGAGGGTAACCTGGACTGCAGCAGGGTGAACACTCGAACATCTACATTTATGGTAGGTACAAAACTGTACTATGTTCATCGTGTTACCCTGCTGCAGTCATCACACTTGGGTTGAGTCCCAAAGCTAAGGTAGGGTGGAGGTATCAGAGGGTTAGTGGAGGCAATGAGGCCCTGCAGAACTGCAGTGGCGAAGCCCGCCCTGGACTTAGAATAAAGAGGTAAGTGATAGTGTTTGGTGAAGGTGTGTACAGAACTCCAAGTTGCAGCTTCTAAAATTTTCTTGGTAGGAACCCCCCTGAGAAAGGCTGTAGAGGTAGCTGTTGCCCTGGTAGAGTGTGATCTAATGGTAGGGGGAACTGGTTTCCCATGATGGGTATAACAGAACCGTATGCAATGGCCTATCCATTTAGAAATGGTTTGCTTGGATATGACCCTCCCTTGAGAAGCTGTAGCATAGGATACAAAGAGCTGGTCAGTTTTTCTGAAAGCCTTAGTTTTATCCAAGTAGTAACAAAGCTGCCTGTGAATGTCCAAGGAATGCAGGAGTCTCTCACCTTTGTTCTGTGGATTGGGAAAGAAAGTGGGTAGGTGGATGGTTTGATTAAAGCTACACTGGAAACCACCTTAGGCATGAAGGAAGGATTAGTTCGTAGAGAGACTCTGTCTTGATGAAAAATGAGGAAAGGTTCCATTGCCATAAGTGCCTGTAATTCTGAGGCTCTCCTGGCAGAAGTTATTGCCAGGAGCAGGGCAGTCTTCCAAGATAGGAACTGAAGGTCTGCAGAGAAAGCTGGTTCAAAGGGAGGTAGTGTTAGCTTTTCCAGAACAAAGTTGAGGTCCCATGTTGGTGTAGGAGCTCTTCTAGGTGGTCTAATGTTTTTTGCCCCTCTGAGGAACTGCCTTAGCAGAGGATTTGAAAATAAAGGTGGATTTGTGTCATAGTGAGCTGAAATAGCTGAAGCATGGATTTTAATTGAGGAGAAGGAAAGTCCTTTGTGCAACATCTCAGCAAAATACTGCAGAATGTGAGGCATAGGAGGATGAGTTGTGTCTTGGCCTTTAGCTCGATTCCAAGCAGAAAACCTTTTCCATTTGTCCGAGTAAGCCTTCCTGGTGCTTGGCCTCCTGGCTTCCAGAATAACATCCAGTACTTCTTGTGAAAGAGGGGCTGATTGGATGCTTAATTGATTTGCCATGCAGCCAGGTTTAAGGTTTTCAGCTGGCTGTGTAGAATCTGTTTTGCTGCGTGAGCAAATGAGGTATTTGAGGCAATATCCATGGTGGGCTGTGAGCCATATTCTTCAATAGCGGGTACCAGTGCTGGCGTGGCCAGTCTGGGGCTATGAGAATCAGTCGAGGTTTCTCCTTTTTGACCTTCAAAAGAACCTTTGTGAGAAGAGGTAATGGAGGAAAGGCATATGCTGTCAGGTTTTTCCAACTGCATATGCTGTCAGGTTTTTCCAACTGAAGGAGACAGCGTCCACTTTCCAAGCTTGATGGTGGAATGTCCTTGTACAGAATTTTGTCAGATGGTAGTTTTGAGGACTGGCAAACAGGTCTATATTTGGAAGGCCCCATTTTTGAGTTATCATAGTAAATATTTGTGGGTCTAGTTTTCACTCGTGGGGATCTTTGATGTTTCTTCTTAGGTCGTCTGCCAATGTGTTTTTCTATCCTGGCAGGAAATGAGCTTGTAACTGGACTTGGTAGGCCAGAGCTGTGTTCCATAAGATTATTGCTTGCCTGCAAAGAGGGTAGGAATATGTGCCCCCTTGTTTGTTTATGTACCACATTACTGTGGTGTTGTCCGTCTTTATCGCAAGCTGTCCTGGTTGTAGAAGATCCTTGAAGGCTGTCAGAGCTTTCTGTACAGCTAGCATCTCTTTTTGATTTATGTGCAGTTTTCTTTGTTCTGCAGTCCATAGGCCTTGAATGCATTGCCCTGCCATGTGTGCCCCCCAGGCATAGTCTGAAGCATCTGTTGTGATAGTTTGCCTGGTTGGGGGCAAGGTGAAAGGCTGACCCTTGTTGAGGGGACATGCCTGTGCCCACCATAGAAATTCCTGTTGAAGGCAGGGAATGAGAGATATCACTGTGTCCAAGCTGTGGCTGTGTTGAGACCATACGCTTTTTAGGTACCACTGTAATTTCCTCATATGCAGTTTTTCAAATGGTATTATCAGAATGCAAAGATGCCATGAAGCCCAAAGCCTGCAGAATTTTTCTTGCAGTTAATTGCGTCTTTGTTGCCATTGTCTTGAAATATTAAGTCAGTTGAAGTTGCTTGTCTGGTGTAAGAAAAGCCTTCTGGGCCGTTGTGTCCAAGCAGGCACCCAGGAATGTCATTTTTTGTGAGGGTACTAGTTTTGACTTCTTTTCATTTACTGTGTACCCCAGACAATTTAGTAGATGCTGTAAGAGAATGTCTTTTCTTTCTGCTTGGATGAGGCAGTCGTCCAGGTATGGATATATTAGAATTCTTCTTTGCCTGCAGTATGCAATTACTGGTGCCAGGCATTTTGTGAAAATTTTGGGCGCAGTAGATAAGCCAAAGGGCAGTGCAGATAATTGATAGTGGGTTGAACCTGCAATGAAACAGAGGTATCTTCTGCAACTCTGTCTGATACGGACATGTAGGTATGCCTCCTTGAGGTCCAACGTTACCAGCCATGCTTCCTTGCCCAATATGGGAAGTAGCTGCTGTAGTGTTAGCATCTTGAATTTGGAAACTTGTAAGTGTTTAGAGTTAAAAGGTCCAGAATTGGTCTCCAAGCATAGTCCTTTCTGGGTACTAGAAAGAGCCTTGAGTAAAACCTTTGGCCTTGCTCTTGAGTTGGTACCCGCTGACTGGATCTCATGGTCATGAGAGCTGTAATTTGTTTTTGAGCCTCTGCCCTTTGATTTTGTGGCAGGTTTGGCATTCCTCTTTTCATTGGCAAGGTGTGAAAATGGAATCTGTATCCTCGTAAAATTATGTCTAGGACCCATTTGTCCTTTGTGACCATGTGCCAGTTGTCTGCAAATAGTGCTAGTTTTCCCCCCAAGGGGGCTGACAAAAGAGCTTTGTTTGGCCAGCTGAGGTGCAAGTCATTGAGTTTGCCTTCTGGTGGGTTGAGACCTGTCTTCTCCTCCCTTCTGGGTTGGAGTGCCCCATTGGCGAGGTTTATACTGGGCTTGTGGTTGTCCTTTGCCCCTTGGTCGCCTGTATTTACCCCTCTGAAGTCTGTCAGTAGCTGGAAAGGACCAATTTTTTGTTGGCCAGTTTCTGTTGAAGCGAGGGGGTTGTACTTGTAGGAAATCTTTGACTGTCTGCATTGATTTCGCCTTATCTTCCATTTTCTTTAAAACTTCTGCTTTAACTCCAAAAAGAATATCCTGTTTTAAGGGAGCATCTAGTAGTTTTGCTTTAACATGATCAGGCAGACTTTGTCCTTTAACCAGGCATGCCTACGTATAACTGATCCAGTGACAGCTGCTCTGCAGGAGGCCTCTAAAGAATCAAACCCACATTGTAAGGTATGTTTGCCCACCTGCTCGGTGGCGTGCAACAAATCCTGTACTTCTTTCAATTCAGATTGTTGAGGGAGGTTATCTTTTGTTTTAACTGAGAAATCAGAAATTGCTGATACTTAAGCATGTGAAATTGACAATTTAGTGCTCTCATAGCTAATGTGGCTGAGGTGTAAACCTTTATCCCCCACCTGTCTAGTGCTCTTGAATCCCTTTCAGAAGGTAGTGTTTTTTTAGCCATGGAAGCCTTAGCCCCCTTGGGACCCTGGGAGATAGTCTCTGGGTCAGCTACTGGGCTTTTGTAAAGAAATTTGTGGGGATCAGGAATTCTGTAGTATCTGTCAGGCTTGGCCGGAGCAGGAGGTAGAGAGTCTGGGTTGAAACTGGATTCTAAATAGACATCATCCACAATGTCCAAAACAGAAGGGATGGCTAGAGCCTTTTCTTGGAATCAGAGTAATCCTGTTCTTGGAATCAGAGTAATCCTGACCTTCTCAGTGAAAATGTTCCCTCATAGTGTGTAAAGTTTCCCCAAAAGAGTAGTCTTCAGGAGGAAAAGCTGAGGGAATAGAATCCTCAGCATCAGAATCTTCATAAGGAGAGAAGGAATAGTCTTGGTCCTCAGAGGAATCCGAAGAAAAAGACAGTTGCTAAGAGGAAGCAGAATCTTCCTCTTGTCTAGGCCTTTTGTCAGGAGGAGGCTGAAAACCCCTGGTAAGAGAAATCAAATCTTCAGCCATTTTGAGCATCTGTTTCTTAGGCATAGAGCCTTGAACAGGAGACTGAAATGTAGTCTTTTTTGACTTAGAAGGAGTCTTCGACTTGGAAAATGTTTTGACTGTAAGAGTCGGTCAGAATACGCCTTCAGAAACCGGTGGCATTTCTGAAGCACTGACATCCTTGGAAGGTAAATCGTCGGAAGGGCCTGAAGTAAAAGGCTGAGCCGGCCTAGTACAATCCGTCAAAATATCCGTAGCGGTCTCGGGTTCCAGAACTGCGGTAGTCAGGGGCTGTGTCGGAGCCTCACTGATAACCGGAGAATGGATCAACCGAGGCCTCGGAATCGGGCTTAGGTCTGGACTGTCGGTCCTTGTCCCTGCGCTTTTTGTGCACGCCGGTAGTCGGTAGCTCCGACGGCATGTTACAGTTAAATTTTCTACCAAAAATAGTGTCGTGTGAAATCAAATCGTCTTTTAATAGCATGCTTATTAAACCTAGCGCAAAAACGACAAGAAGTGACATCATGATCAGGGCCTAGGCAAGGTATACAATAAGAATGAAAATCCTTATGAGGTATTTGCTTCCCACAAGAAATACAATTGTTAACTTTTTCTGACATCGGTCTGAGGCAAGAAAAGTTTCCCCAACGGGGTACTTAGCTTTATAGAAGAATTCGGTCTGAAATTCGAATTCGACAATCTCAGGAGTCGGCCGACCGGCACTTGCGAACTGCTTCTGCTTCGGGCACTGCGTGGCAAGAAAGAGTGGAGAAAATGGCGTCGGTTGCAGTATATGTACCCCTGGCGCACTGACGTCAGGGATGAGGCGACAGCAACTGACGTCGGACCAAGACTTTGGAAATCCGGCCGACTGCGGGACCGCCTGATGACAGGATAACCCAAGTGTGATGACTGCAGCACGGTAACATGATGAACATCATGATGTTTTTGTCATGGGCGGGCAGTACAATGAAGCAGCAATGAGTGTTGCTGCCATTAAACAGCTTAGTGCTCCATTCTGGTTCTTGAGTGGAGTGCTCTGCATATCTTCACTATGGCCAAAAGGGTTTTCCCCTGGAACACAAGTTTCCTACCACATCCCCCATATATTGTGGGTAAATTAGCTATACTTTAAAATACCAGTAAACATGTGGGTGTGCAGTTTCTCTGTTTTGTGGCCGGTGAATGCGGAGATAAACTTGACTTCTACCATAATCCTGAACTAGACTAAGGGGGTAAATAGAATAAGCGATATGACTTTTTGTGAAACATTTGCTTTTTCCTGACTTGGAAAATCTGTGAGTGAGTTTTCTTCAGCTAAAAACTTGTCCCCACCTCCTAAGATTTTCATTCTTTGTTGCTGATTGTAGGGGCTTTGGTCCATAAATGTGATGTGACTGCAGGAAGCAGATTCTGCAATTAGGTAACCACTCCTGCTGCTTAACCTGCTTAGGATGATGAGCACAATACTAAACACTGCAGAATTTGTGAGAAGTTCAACAAAATATGTAGGTGTTACCTACACAAGGCATTACAAGACTATTCAACATCCCAGAGGCTCCAACATTTGAAGACAGAGCTACTAGGACCTAAACAAATTAATCTACCCACTTCCATCAGTTCTCCAAAGGGCAAAGTAAAGTAAAGCACAAACCTGAAAACCCTTAAGATGTTCCCGTTATTTACACTTCTCCCCGAATATCAAAAAGTTGAAGTACTGTTGCGCAAGTACACTTACCATAACAGTAGATATCTGAATGAACACTGCTGCAGTAGCCTAGCTACATGCGTTATATCCTGCAAAGATACTGGCCAGCTTTCAAAGCTTCAGGGCACCTTCCACACACCCAAACTGTGAGTCAGCCCAGTTCGAGCAGACTACGACAGGTTTGGGGATCAAGCCCTTCACAGCTTTCATCCCAACAGTGAGAGGGAGGATGACCCCTGAAAAGGCAATGCTAGGTACAACAAAAAATACACACATCCTAGCAAAAACAGCACACCAAGAAACAAGGTGGTTGAAAGGAGGGAGCAGCTACTAGGGCAGAGATCAGTCAAGCATGTAGTGTTGTGATAAGTTTACTTACACAATTGAATTATGCTCTTCGCACTGATCCCTGCAAAGCCTGACATAGATCTAGAGAACAAATCAACCTTAAAGTGCTTTGTAAAAATGTGGAGAGAGGACCACGTCACTGCTTCTAGAATACTTCTAAAAATCTGACCCTTTCCAAAAAGACATATTAAGCCAAGGCTCTGGTATAGTGGGCCTTGACCCTGCTTGAAATTGTTCTGTTGTGGTGAGTATAACAAAAGCTAATAGAAAAAGACAACCATTTGGAAACAGTGTATTTTGACACAAGTTGTCCCTTCTTACCTTCACAAGACATGAACAATTTATCCATAGATCTGAAAGATTCAGTTCTGTCAAGATACTACCAGAGTTGTCTGTGGACTGTCAAGGTAAGAAGTATCCTTTCTCCCTCATTTTTAGGTTAAAGAAGTAAACTTAGATACCATTTTAGGCATATAAGAAGGATTAATTCTCAAAGAAAATATGTCCCCTGTTGGACATAAGATAGGGTTGACTCACCAGAAGAGCTCGCAACCCGGACAACCTTCTTGCAGAGGTCAGAACACTTAGTAACACTGTTTTCTACGTTAAGAACCTAAAGTCAGCAAGGTTGTTTGGCTCAAGTGGAGCAAGAAGTATCTTCTCTGACACAAAACTAATATCCCAAGGAGGGGTCACCAGCTTTCTAGGAAGCTTCTTATGCAAAATCCCTTTAAAAAACATTTTAAAATGAGAATGCACTGAAAGGAAGATCCAGGGGCAGCCATGCTGAAATGGCCAATAAATGAACCTTGATGGAGGAGTAAGAGAGGCCACAGGATAACTCCTCACACAAATACTGCAAAAAAAAAAAAAACTAGCTCTGAATGGATAGTGGTTATGTTGTTGGCACCAACAAGAAACCTTTTCCATTTGCTAATATATGACCTTCTAAAAGCAGGCTTTCTTCCTTCCATTAGCACCTGCTGCACATCCACAGTAAACAGTTGCCTAAAGGGAATTAAGACACACTCATCCAGGCAGTCAACTGAAGTTGATTGGGGTCTGGGCACATCAAACACCCCTTATCTTGTGTGATTAGATCCAATCTGTGAGGAAGCTTGTGGAACTCATCCCTGGCCATTTCTAAAAGAAAGAAGAAATTACAGTTGTGTACACTTACCATAAATGTAGATGTTCAAGTGTATTCACTGTTGCAGTAATCACACTTGGGGTTTTCAGCCTGCAGGTAGCTCTCTGTCGGCCCAAATACCAGAGACTTAGTATTTCTGCGTCAGTTGCCGTCGCTCCAGGACTGACGTCAGGTCATCAGGGGTATAAAAACAGGCAGCAGATGCCATTACATCAGTTTTTCTTGCCCCAAATGTCAGGAGCCCCCCCAAATAGGGAGTTACATTATGGTGGGGAAAACACCACCAGTAAAAAGTAAATATCAATACCCATGAAAGGGGTGAGTAATAGAGAGGAGAGAGAGACAAGGGGGCTGTAGGGAGGGAAACCAGGACTGCAACAGTGAATACACTCTAACATCTACATTTATGGTAAGTGTACACAACTGTACTATGTTCTTTGTGTTTCACTGTTGCAGTCATCACACTTGGGTAGATTCCCAAAGCTGAAGAAGGGTGCAGGCAGTCAAGAAGAGTTGGGCCTGGCTAGCATGCCTTGCAGGACTGCTGTTGCAAAACCCGTCCTGGATTTGGATAAGTTAGGCAGGTGGCAATGCTTGGTGAAGGTGTGTACAGAACTCCAGGTAACAGCTTCCAAGATGTCCCTGGTAGGGACTCCCCTGAGGAATGCTGCAGAGGTAGAAGATGCCCTAGTGGAATGTGTTCTGACCTCATGAGGGGTTTGTTTCCTATGGTGCTTGTAGCAGAAATGGATGCAGTGTGCCATCTATTTGGAAATAGTTTGTTTTGAAATGGCCTTGCCCTCTGCCCATGGTGCAAAGCGGACTAGTAACTGGTCAGATTTCCTGAAGGGTTTAGTCCTATCCAGGTAGAATCTGAGCTGTTTGTGCTCATAAAAGGAGTGCATGATCCTGTCCCCTTTATTTTGAGGATTAGGGAAGAAAGTTGGCAAATGGATAGATTGGTTGAGAGCCACACTGGACACCACTTTAGACATAAAGAAAGGAATAGTCCTGAGGGAAACCCTGTCAGCATGGAAAATAATGATGGGTTCCACAGCCATAAGTGCTTGTAGCTCAGACACTCTTCTAGCTGAAGTGATAGCAAGAAGCAAGGCTGTTTTCCAAGAGAGTAATTTTAACTCTGCTGATGCTGCAGACACAAAGGGGGGGGGGGGGGGGGGGCGTGAGCTTTTCCAGTACAAAGTTAAGGTCCCAAGTAGGGGTGGGTGCTCTCCTTGGCAGCCTTAATTTGTTTGCCCCTCTCATGTACTGTCTGATAAGAGGGTGAGAGAAAACAGGTGGCTCAGTGTTGTAATGAGCCGAAATGGCAGAGGCATGGATCTTAATAGAGGAGAAGGGCAGGCCCCTGTAGAGTAGATCTGCTAAGTAATCCAGGATTAGAGGCAGGGAGGGAAGGGTTGTGTCTTCTCCTTTAGACTGAATCCAGGAGCAGTAATTTTTCCACTTATCAGCATAGGATTTCCTTGTACTGGGTCTTCTGGCTTCAAGAATGACATCCAGCACCTGCTTGCTTAGGCTGGTTACTGGGGGGAGAATTCAAGGAATAAGCCAGGCTGCAAGATTTAGGTTTGCAGTTGCGGATGCAAGCCCTGTCTCTCCTACTGAGAGAGTAGGGTTGGGTTCTGGTGTAGGTGCCAGGGTGCGCAGGAGTGGGTACCAGTACTGGCATCACAAAAGGTTTTTCATCCAGGAAGAGAGGTCATTGTTCCCCTCTATTCGTCACTCATTAGACCCAATATAGAGTACAACGCCCCTTTTGGTATGTACCTCACAAGACATCTACAACAACTGGAAAGGCCGCAGAAATACCTCACAAAGAGGATTACAGGCCTCAACAGATGCCCTACTCAGACTGTCTCAAAAAACTGCAGCTTTACTCCGTCGCATATCGCCTACTCAGAGGCAATCTCTACCTAACACACTAAGCTATGTCAAACCCAGAGCTTTTGGACATGCTCCACTTAAAGAAATCCCAATCCCTACGAGCTACATGCTCTAGAGACCTAAACCTTGTCACCACAATAAACAGAAAACACTGGAGGGTTAGATTCCTGTCCTAGAGACTTCCCATACTCTGGAAAGTACAGTTGTGTACACTTACCATAAATGTCGATGTTCGAGTGTATTCACTGTTGCAGTCATTACATTTGGGTAATCCTGCTGGCAGGTTGCCCTCAGTCGGCCTGAATTCCAAAGTCTTGGTCCTACAATCGGCCGCTGTCGCCCCATCCCTGACGTCAGGCCATCAGGGGTATAAAAGAAGCAGCGGACGCCATTTTCTTTAGTTTTTCTTGCCCCAGATGTCAGATGCCCCTAAAAGCGTAGCCAAAATTTATATCTATATATAAAATTACATGCACCAATATAAACTTTACCTTCATCCTCAAGCAAATACACCACATAGGTTCCATCAGTAGAAAAGGGGGATGGCGGGTGGGTAACCTGGACTGCAACAGTGAATACACTCGAACATCTACATTTATGGTAAGTGTACACAACTTTACTATGTTCTTCGTGTTTCACTGTTGCAGTCATTACATTTGGGTAGATTCCCAAAGCTATGGTTGGGAGGCTGGAGCTAAACAGCATTAGGAGCAGCTATGAGACCCTGCAGAACTGCAGTGGCAAAGCCTGCCCTGGATTTAGAGTAGAGTGGCAGATGATAGTGCTTTGTAAAGGTGTGCACTGAACTCCAAGTAGGTGCCTCTAAAATGTCCTTGGTTGGTACTCCCCTGAGAAAGGCTGCTGAAGTGGCTGCAGCTCTGGTAGAATGTGGCCTAATGCCTTTAAGCACTGGCTTGCCATGGTATAAGTAGCAGAAACGAATGCAGTGGCCTACCCACTTTGAAATAGTCTGCTTTGAGATAGCCTTTCCTTGTGATCCTGCAGCATATGCCGCTAGTAATTCCTCTGTCTTTCTGAAAACTTTGATTCTGTCCAAGTAGAATCTAAACTGTCTGTGTACATCCAATGAATGCAGAATTCTTTCCCCCTTGTTCTGTGGATCTGGATAAAAAGCTGGCAGATGAATGGTTTGGTTGAGCGTCACACTGGACACTGCTTTAGGCATAAATGTTGGGTTTGTCCTCGGGGTAACCCTGTCCAGATAAAAAATGATAAAAGGTTCCACAGCCATGAGTGCCTGTAGCTCTGAAACTCGTCGTGCAGAAGTTATTGCTAGGAACAGAGCTGTTTTCCAAGATAAAAACTTTATATCAGCAGTAGCAGCTGGCTCAAAAGGAGGCAGGGTGAGCTTTTCAAAGACATAGCTGAGGTCCCATGCAGGCATTGGTGATCTCCTTAGAGGCCTTACATTTTTGGCTCCTCTGAGGTACTGTTTTAATAAGGGATGAGAAAAGATTGGTGGCTCTGCATTGTAATGAGCTGAAATGGCAGAGGCATGAATTTTAATAGATGAGAAAGATAGGCCTTTGTCCAGCATCTCAGTTAAGTATCGTAAAATCTGAGGAATATTGGGCACAGCTGTATCTGTATCACTTGTATCACTTACAAATGCCTTCTACCAGCACCTGCAGGACTGCATGGATAAGGCAATCCCAAGCAAAACAAAGACTCTTTGTACCAAAGGCAAGCGTCCAGTCTGGTGGACCCCAGCCATAAACAAACTCTACAACAAAAGGAGGAAGCTACTACAAGATAGAGCAAAATCCTTAAAAGGTAAGACACCCTTGATCACTATAAGTAAAAAACTAAGAGCTCTCATAAAATCATCCAAAGCAAATTTTGAGAGAAAAATAGCTAAAGACTCAAAAGACAATCATAAGGCCTTCTTTAGCTATGTTAGAAACCTGGGAGGAAACTCCCAGATATGCTCAGAACTAGTTCAAAATGATGTGAAGATTACTGATCCTACAGACATTGCCAACATACTGGCTGACAGGTTCAGTGCAAACTTCTCCCCCAAAAGGAGAGATATCTATACCAAGCGATTGCAGCCCCCAAACATCTCCAACGCCCAAGTGAGAACTGCTCTCTCCAAAGCAAAACACAGCATCCATGGGACCTGATGGTGTCCCGGCTGTGTGCTCCACGAACTCAACGAGGAATTAAACCCACAGCTAGGACAGCTGTTTAATCATAGTCTTACCTCTGGATACACCCAGGAGTGGCGCACTGCAACTGTGGTCCCACTTCACAAAGGGTGCCTCCACCGACCCTGGAAATTACCGCCCATTAGCTTGACAAGCCTTATCTGCAAAGCCATGGAGAGGATCATAATGAACCTCATAAATAAAGACATAGGGAATTTGCAGACTTTGGATCCATCCCAGTTTGGCTTTGTCAAAGGCAGATCATGCCTTCTAAACTTGGTTGACTTTTTCAAACAGTCACCAAAGCCATTGATGAGGAAAGGCAGTCCATACAGCCTACCTCGATCTGGCGAAGGCCTTGATACAATACCCCACTCGGGTATCATTGAAAAACTCATCAGCTTAAATGTTAACCCATACATCACAAGATGGGTTGCAAACTGGCTGAGTGACAGAACCCACAGGGTCAGAGTTGCTGGCGCCATGTCAGACTCAAAGCCTGTCACAAGTGGTGTACCACAGGGCTCAGTCCTGGGCCCACCCTTGTTTGGCCTCTACTTTTTCCAAGTTCAAGCAAACACAGGAGGGTTTTGGCTGGCAAAGTTTGCAGATGACTGCAAACTGGCGCCATAGTAGAAAACACATCTGACACAGATATCCTTCAGAAGGGTCTCACAGAACGGATAACTGGTGCCAGAGCCATGGCCTAAAGTTAAATGCCAAAAATGCATAGTCATACCCTTCGGAAAAACAAGGTTACCCCTAGCTACCAAATAGGTGGCAATCCACTGAGCACAGAAGAAGTTATCAGGGACCTGGGGACCCAGGTTGATAGTAGTCTGTCATTCGACACCCATGTAGCTAAAGTAGTTAGGAAGACCTTCTACATTGCCCACCTTATCATGAAGGGATTCTCATCTAGATCAAGGGAGGTCATAGTCTCCTATACTCATCACTCATCAGACCAATGATTGAGTACAATGCCCCATTCGGAATGTATCTGACCAGACACTTGCAGCAGCTGGAGAGGCCACAAAGGTTCCTCACCAAAAGGATAAAGGGTCTCAAACATCTGTCCTATGCTGCCCGACTGAAAGAACTCCAGCTCTATTCAGTCGCACCGCTTGCTCAGAGGTGACCTTTGCCTAACATACAAGGCCATGTCAAACCCAGATTTGATGAATATGCTTCACCTCAAAAATCTAGATCCGTCAGAGCCACAAGGGCGGAGACTTAAACCTCGACATGGCTATTAATAGGACGTGCTGGAGGGATAGATTCATCACCCAAAGACTCCCTATGCTGTGGAATAAAATCCCGGTATATGTGAGGCAGAGCACCTCGCTGGCCTTGTTCAAGAGAAATCTTGACCAATGGATGGGAGATCGCAGATATACCCCAGGGATTACCTCAGTGTCACTGCTCGACAGAGGCACAGCAAAATAATGGGTATAGTTCCCCATACTAAAGGGGTGGCGTAAGCCACAAAACTATGGGCTAGGCTTGTAAATGCCCTCGGGCAGATAGCCTAGTATGAACCTATGAACCTATGAACCTATGAATCTGTTCCTTGTGCCTGGTTCCAAGCACAGAATCTCTTCCGTTTTCCAGCATAAGATTTTCTGGCTTCCAAAATGACATCCATCACAGCTTTGCTGACAGGTGTGTTTTGTAGGACTGCATTATCTGCCATGCTGCCAGGTTTAAAGTCCTGAGCTGGCTGTGCAGGATCTGATTGTTTTGCTGGGACAGTAGATGAGGTACTTGAGGTAAGGTCCAAGCTGGGCATTGAGACAAGCTCCTTAATATTGGGTACCAGTGCTGGCGGGGCCCATCTGGGGCAATCAGTATCATCTTTGGCTTTTCCTGTCTGACCTTTAGGAGTACCTTGGGGAGGAGAGGCAGAGGGGGAAAGGCATATACTGATAGGTTTTTCCAGCTGAAGGATAGGGCGTCCACTTTCCATGCTTGTTTGTGATAAATCCTTGTGCAGAATCTTTTTAGTTGGTAGTTGTGAGAGGAGGCAAACAGATCTATGTCCGGGCATCCCCATTTCCTTGTTATCATGCTGAAGACTTGTGGATCCAGCTGCCACTCGTGGGGATCTATGAGGTTTCTGCTTAGTACGTCTGCCAGAGTATTTTTCCTTCCTGGCAAGAATTGTGCCTGCAGATGTACTTGGTAAGTCAATGCTGTGTCCCACAAAGTCATGACTAGTCTGCATAGGGGGGTAAGAATGCTTGCCCTCCTGCTTGTTTATATACCACATGACCGTGGTGTTGTCTGTCTTTATCAGTAGTTGACCTGGATGAAGTAGGTCCTTGAAGGCTGTTAGGGCATTTTGAACAGCTAGCATCTCTTTTTGATTGATATGTAGATGCATTTGGTTTGAGGTCCATGTACCCTGAATGCATCTTCCTGCCATGTGGGCCCCCCCCCCCAGGCATAATCTGATGCATCCGTTGTTAGTGTCTGCCTGGCTGGGGGCAATGTGAATGGCTGTCCCTTGTTTTGGTGACAAGCCTTTGCCCACCATCGAAACTCCTGTTGCAGGCAGGGAATGAGAGTAATTATAGTTTCCAGGCTGTGGCAATGTTGAGTCCAAACACTTTTTAGGTACCACTGAAGTTTCCTCATAATCAGTCTTGAATATGGAATTAGTAGGATGCAGGATGCCATGAAGCACAAAGCCTGCAGAATTCTTCTTGCACATAACTGGGCCTTTGTTGCTAACATTTTGAAATAGGTAGTCAGTTGCCTTTGTTTGTCTGGCGTGAGATAAGCCATCTGGAAAGTTGTATTTAAGCTTGCACCCAGGAATATCATCTCTTGAGAGGTACTAGCTTTGATTTCTTTTCGCTGACTGTGTACCCTAAGCATGTTAGAAGTTTTTTCACAAACGCCAGATGCTGTAGAAGGATGTCCTTGTTCTCTGCTTGAATTAGACAGTCGTCCAAGTAAGGATATATTTGTATTCCTCTTTGTCTGCAGAATGCAATTACTGGTGCCAGGCACTTTGTAAAGAACCTGGGCGCAGTAGGCAAGCCAAAGGGCAGTGCAGAGAATTGGTAATGCATTGAGCCAGCCTTGAATCGGAGGTATCTTCTGCATATTTGTCTGACTGGGACATGCAGGTATGCCTCTTTTAGGTCTAAAGTTACAAGCCAATCATTATTGGCCAGCATGGGCAGAAGCTGCTGCAAAGTCAACATTTTGAATTTTGGTATATCCAGGAATGTGTTCAGAATAGATAGGTCCAGTATTGGCCTCCAGGCCTTGTCCTTTCTGGGTACCAAGAACAGTCTAGAGTAAAATCCTTGTCCCCGCTCTTGCTCTGGCACTTGCTGAATGGCCCTCATGTCCATGAGGGATGAGACTTGTTTTTGTGCCTCTGGCCATTGATTTTTTTTGGCAGATCTGGCCAGCCATTTGCCTTTAGCAGGGTATGGAAATGGAACTTGTAGCCTTGTGACACGATATTTAGAACCCACTTGTCCTGGGTTATAATGTGCCAAATTTCAGTAAAAAGTGCTAATTTTCCCCATAAGGGTGCTGCCAGGAAATAAGTGCTTGGTGCAGGCAGGGGGAAGTCATTGGGATTATTTCCTGTAAGGTTGTGATTTGTCTTTTCTACTTTTGGTGGTAGAAGCACCCCATTGTTTTGACCTGTATGAACCTTGCGCCTGGGATCTGCCTCTAGGGCGTCTGGATCTGCCCCTTTGAGGTCTGTCTGACACAGGAAAGGACCAAATCTTTGTAGGACAGTGTCTACTAAACCTAGGTGGCTGTACTTGTAAAAAATCTGACAGTTTGCATAGATTTAGCTTTGTCCTCCATTTTCTTTAACACCTCTTCTGCCTTAACACCAAACAAAGTATCATGCTGTAAAGGTGCATCTAATAATTTAACTTTGACACGATCAGGCAGATTTTGTTCCTTTAGACAAGTATGCCTCCTAATTACAGAACCCATAACTGCGGCCCTGCAGGAGGCCTCCAGAGAATGAAAACCACATTGCAAAGTATGTTTTCCAACTTGCTCAGCTGCATGCAATAAATGCTGCATTTCCTTGTTTTCTGCACATTCAGAGTATAACAAAATTTTTTGTTTAAGCAATGCCATGACATGTTGCTGATATTTAAGCATATGAAACTGACAGTTTAAGGCCCTTCTAGCCAAGGTAGCAGATGTGTAAACCTTTTTTCCCCATCTATCCAGTGCCCTTGAATCTTTGTCAGAGGGAGTAGGGGTTTTTGCAGCTGAAGCCTTAACCCCTTTTGGACCCTGTGAAATAGTTTCTGGGTCCGCAGCAGGGTTTTTGAAAATAAATTTGTGAGAGTCAGGAACCCTGTAATATCTGTCAGGCTTAACAGGAGCTGGAGGTAAGGAGTCAGGGGTCAGACTAGACTCTGAAAATACATCTACAATGTCTAATACAGGTGGAATGGCTAGAGGCCTGTGTTGAGGTAGTAAAAGGAAGTCCATGAGCCTTTTCTTAGATTCTGAAAAATCTTGGCTCTCCCAGTGGAAATGCTCCCTAATGGTATGTAAGGTTTCCCCAAAAGAATAGTCCTCAGGAGGAGAAGCTGAAGGAATAGATTCTTCAGCATTAGAATCCTCATAGGGGGGAAGAGAATATTCCTGGTCAGAAGAGGAATCAGAAGAAATAGAAACCTGATCTGAAGATTCATAGCCTGTGTCTCCTGCCTAGGCCTCTTATCAGGAGGGGGATGGGAACCCCTGATCAAGGTAATCAAGTCTTCAGCCATTTTGAGCATCTGTTTTTTGGGGCATGGAGGCCTGTCAACGTGGTTCTTGAGTTTGTTTCTTTGTCTTTGAAGGTGCTTTAGTCTTTGCCTTTGAAGCTGAAGTCGGTTTAATGTATAGATGTTTAGGTCTGAAGACACCCTCAGAAGCCGGTGCCTGCTCAGCGGCTCCGGACCCATCTGAAGGAATACTGTCCGAGGCTCCAATACCTCGAGTTTCCAGTGGCATAGCCAACTCCACAGGGGAGTCTGTAGCGGCCTGCGACTCTAAATTAGCGGGCGTGAGGGGCTGCGAAAGCGTCTCACTGAGAACCGGAGAACTGGCGACTGGCTTAGGAGAAGCTTCGCCTGTGGTTTTGGGCCTTGGTTGTCTATCTTTTCAAACTCCGGTAGTCGGATGGCTATCCGACATTCCTGGAGAATTAAACCTGCGTCCAAAGTAAATTAATGCAAAAATCATACCGACGCTTAATAGTGCGTTGGTTAAATCTAGCACAAAACAGACAACCTGAAACGTTATGGTCAGGGCCTATGCAAGGAATACAGTAACAATGAAAGTCCTTATGAGGTATTTGCTTTCCACAAGAAATACAATTATTAACTTTTTCTGAGATCGGTTTGGAGCAAGAAAAGTTTCCCCGATGGGGTACTTAGCTTTAATGAAGGCTTCGGATCTGAAACTCGAACACGAAAATCTCAGGAGTCAGCCGACCGGCACTTGCGAACTGCTTTTGCTTCGGGCACCGCGCGGCAAGAAAGACTGAAGAAAATGGCATTGGCTGCTTCTTTTACACCCCTGACGGCCTGACATCAGGGAGGGGGCGACAGCGGCTGATGAAGGACCCAAGACTTTGGAATTCAGGCCGACTGAGGGCAACCTGCCAGCAGGGTTACCCAAATGTAATGACTGCAACAGTGAAACATGAAGAACATCAAACTACCTATCTATATCTAACAAAGCTCCTCATTAGCACTCTTCAGGAAAAATCTTGATGATTGGATGGGAGATGGGAAATTCTCCCCGGGGATCACTTCTGTGGCTCTGCTTGACAGTGGCACAGGAAAATAATTTTCTTGGGTGGCGAAAGCCAGGGTACCTTTTGGCTAGGCTTATATAGTCCCTAGGGCCAGTAGCCTAGTACCTACCTATGAACCTATAATGGGCAGAGGGGGAAAGATATAGATTGAGATATTTACCCACTGAAAGGATAGGGCATTCACTTTCCAGGCCCTGCTGTGAGGTGTCCTGGTGCAGAATTTGCCGAGCTGGTGATTGTAAGGGGAGGCAAAGAGGTCCACCTCTGGGGTCCCCATTTCTGGATCAGAAGGTTAAAGGTGCTGAGCTCTATTTGCCACTTGCATGGGTCTAGGAGATTTCTGCTTAAGTCATCTGCCAGTGAGTTTTGTTTGCCTGGCAGGAAATGAGCTTGCAGATGGACCTGCATGCCCAAGGCCGTGTTCCACAGGGCCATGGCTAGCCTGCAGAGTGGGTAAGAGTGGGTTCCCCCCTGCTTGTTGAAGTACCACATAACTGTGGTGTTGTCTGCTTTTATTAGCAGATGTCCTGGTGAGAGTAGGGATCTGAAAGCTGTCAGAGCATGCTGCACAGCTAGCATCTCGTTTTTTGTTGATGTGCAGATGAATTTGACTTGAGCTCCAGTGGCCCTGAATGCACTTGCCGTTCATGTGTGCCCCCCAGGCATAGTCTGATGCGTCTGTGGTTAGGGTCTGGGCAGCATGGGGTTGAGTAAAGAGCAGTCCCTTGTTGTGGTTGCATGCTGCTGCCCACCAAAGAAACTCTGTCCTTAGACAGGATATGATAGGAATGACGTTTTCCAGGTCCTGAGAATGTTGGCACCAAAGACTTTTTAAGTACCACTGAAGTTTCATCATATGCAGTCAGGCATATGGAATTAGTAGGATGCATGAGGCCATGAACCCTAGGGTCTGCAGGATTTTCTTTGTGGATAGCTGGGTTCTGGTGGCCATTTGAGTAAAATAGTCTGTCAGATAGGCTTGCTTTTCTGGAGTGAGGAATGCCATCTGGGATGCTGTGTCCAAGCTTACTCCCAGGAATACAATCTTTTGACTGGGGACTAATTTTGATTTCTTTTCGTTGGTGGTGTACCCCAGGAGGTTAGAAGGTTTTTTACAAAATGTCAGGTGCTGCAACAGCATTTCCTGTGTCTGCCTGAATCAGGCAGTCGTCCAAGTACGGGTAAATTTGAATAGTTCTCTGTCTGCAGTAAGAAATGGCTGGAGCCAGGGATTTTGTGAATACTCTGGGAGCAGTGGATAAGCCAAAGGGAAGTGTAGAGAACTGATAATGCATAGATCCTGCCCTGAAGTGCAGATATTTCCTGCATGTCTCCCTTACAGGGATGTGCAAATAGGCTTCTCTTAAGTCTAGGGTGACTAACCAGGCATCTTTGGCTAGCATAGGTAGAAGCTGCTGCAGGGTGAGCATTTTGAATTTTGGTACCACCAGGAAGGTGTTGAGAATTGAAAGATCTAGGATTGGGTGCCAAGTGCCCTCTTTTCTGGGTACAAGGAATATTCTGGAATAGAATCCTTGACCTATCTGTTCCGCAGGAACAGGCTGAATTGCCCTTATAGAGAGCAGGGATTGAACTTGGTGTGGTGCCTCTGCCCACTGGTTTGGAAGAAGGTCTGGTAACCCTTTTGGGGTTGGCATTGAGTGGAAGTAAAATTTGTACCCCTGGGATACAATGCTGGGGACCCATCTGTCTTTGGTGATGGAAATCCAGTTTTTTGCATAAAGGGCAAGTTTTCCTCCTAGGGGCACAAGCAGTTGGGCAGAGGTGGGTGTGCAGTTGAGAAGTCACTGGGAATTCTTTCCGTAAGGGGGTGGCTTAGCACTCCCTGCTTTAGAGATGGAGGCACATCATTGCTTAGATCTCTGCACACCCTGAGACTGCTTTAGAGATGGAGGCACTCCATTGCTTAGATCTCTGCATACCCTGAGACTGTAGTCTGGGGGGTCTGTTTCCCCTAGATCTAGTTTGAGATGGCCTTGAGGGGGCTGAAAAGGACCAATGTTTCGAGGGGCAATGTATTGAATCTAGGTGGCTGTACTTGCAAAAATTATCTGCCTGTCCGCATAGATTTAGCTTTTTCTTCCATCTTTTTAAGAACCTCTTCTGCTTTGGTGCCAAACAGATTGCCCTTGTTCAAAGGAGCATCTAATAACTTTGATCTGACATGGTCTGGCAAGGTCTGTTCCTTAAGCCAAGCATGCCTTCTCAGTACAGAACCAGTGACTGCTGCTCTGCAAGATGCTTCTAGGGCGTCAAAGCCACATTGCAATGTATGCTTGCTGACTTGGCTTGCAGAATGCATAAGCTCTTGCAATTCTTTATTTTCTGCACAGTCTGTAAAGGTAGCTATTTTTTGCTCATTAAGTTCCATAATATGTTGTTGGTACATCAGCATGTGAAACTGACAATTCAAAGCCCTACTGGCGACAGCTGCAGAGGTATATGCTTTCTTACCTCATCTGTCCAAAGCTCTGGAATCCCTGTCCAAAGGGGTGAGATTCTTAGCTGTAGTTGCTTTAATACTTTTAGGCCCCTGGGAAATGATCTCTGTGTCAGCAGTAGGATTTTACCCATTTGGTTTCCTAGGAGCAGGGTGTAAAGTATCAGTAGTAAGACTGGATTCCATAAAGACATCAACAACTTTTAGGACTGGGGATATTGCTAAAGGCCTATGTTGTGGCAACTCTAGAAATTCTATGAGTCTCTTTTTGGACTGAGGACAGCCTTGGCATTCCCAATGGAAATGCTCTCTTAAAGTATGCAAGGTTTCACTAAAAGAAAAATCCTCTGGAGGAGAGGCAGAGGGGATGGATTCCTCTGCATCTGAATCCTCATAAGCAGATAAGGGCATGTCTTCATAATCAGGGCCCTCAGAGTCGTCGGACTCTTGATCTGTTGAAGCTGCAGGGGACTGGGCCGAGGTCCTTAGACCAGAGGAAACCTAGGCACCTAAAGATGGATCCTGAGACACCAGATCCAAGACGGTCAAGGACAGTTTCGGATCCGAAGATCTCCGATCTGAATGCCTAGGCCACTTTTGTGGTGCCGGAAGAAAAGCACCCAGAGAAACAGAAGGCAGTTTTCCTCTTGGATTCCCTGAGGCCATCGGAAGAAAAGGAACCCGAGACAAAGAGGACAGCCTTGAGCCACACCTTTGAGTAATAACTTGTTTTGGTGATCCACCAGCACATGAGGGCTGAAAGCAGTGCAAACCGAGCAATCGGGCTCAAGGTGGTCGGATCCCAGACAACAGACACTGCTTGTGGGCATCAGAATTAGACATCTAATGCCCACAAGAAGAGCATTTTTTAACACCTCCAGGCTTGTCATTTTCCAACATAATTATACAAACAGACAAACAGGAACAAGCAGACAAAAACAGAAAAAAGGAGAGAGAGCATAAAAGGAACAAATGCATATACCCCAACTAAACCCGCAAGACTAGACTAAAGGGAGATGTAACCCCTGCCTGAAGCCTAAGGGGGGGGGGGGAGTCAAAAAAGGCACCAAGCTCTGAGAGAGGAAGGGAGGGAAAACTACACAAACCCTAATGCCACCAGTAGCTAAATGAGGGAGGGAGGAAAAACTAGAAAAGTCTAAACTACTATACAAGAGAATAAGAAGTTATGTACCTACCATAACATTCCATGTTAGTGGTCTTCATCTCGCCTTCTTTCTTGCTGGATGGCTTCGGAGCCAATCCTCGGCTCCGACTCGGCCTTTTACTAAAGCCCGAGAGCTATTTACCGGCTCGAGGCCTCCCCTTATCCCACAATGCTAGGCATCAGATATCCAGATCTCTTTGGAAAGCTAACACCATAGAAAAAAAAAAAAAAAAAACACTAGTTCCCACCAAATGTTTATCTACAGTGCTACAAACAGAGTAGGACGAAACCTAAAAACAAGGTCAAGAAGGCCTCAAAAGGGATTCTTCTCAGTCCTAGCCAGGCAAGAGGGATGGAGAGTGGGACGCAAGAAAGAAGGCGAGATGAAGACAACTAATATGGAACGTTATGTTAGGTACATAACTTCTTAATGTTAAGTTGTCTATCTCGCCTTCATTCTTGCTGGATGGGACAGCGTCCCTAGCACCTTAGTCCTGGGTGGCTCATCGAAACAGACTCTTGAGCACAGTGGAACCAAAATCAGCTCGACTTCTGGAGACCATATCCAACTTGTAATGCGAAATGAAGGTATGAGGAGTGGCCCATGTTGCTGCAGCACAAATAGATTCCATTGGAAGTCTAGCCTGAAAAGCTACACACGTAGCCAATGCTCTGGTGGAATGAGCTTTTGGTTTTGACGGAAGTTCTTTATGTCTCAGTTGGTAGACCAAGGTAATAATAGAGGCCAGCCACCTGGACAAGGTTACCTTAGAAACTGGCAGGCCCTGCTTCCCCTCAGCATAGGATAGGAAGAGTTGATCTGATTTTCTTGACTGTTTGGTCCTATCCAAATAAAAACGTAACTGCCTGTGAACGTCCAAATAGTGTAACTTTTGTTCAGCTCTGTTTGAATAATTAGGAAAAAAGACAGGAAGATCAATAGCCTGATTGAGATTTGTTTCCGAGGGTATTTTGGGCAAAAAGGAAGGATTAGTCCTGAGTGAAACTCTATCTTTGTGAATAGTAAGATATGGAGGGCGAACACAAAGGGCTTGAAGTTCCGATACTCTTCTGGCCGAGGTGATGGCTACTAAGAAGAGAGTCTTCCAAGAGAGTAACTTTATGGAACAAGAAGCTGCAGATTCAAAAGGAGGGAGAATCAATGAAGTTAATATCAAGTTTAAATCCCACGGAGGGGGGAGGGGATCTTTAACCGGGGGTCTAAGTAACACAGGCCCTTTAAGAAAAGCCTTACAAAGTTTGTGGGACATGATACTGGACTCGGATAGGCTAACGTGAAAATTTGTAATAGCAGCCAATTGGACCCTAATGGTGGCAGCTCAGGAACCTGCTCGAAAAAGTTCCGCCAAAAAATCTAAAACATTATGCACAGGGGCTGTAAAGGGGTTTATCTTCCTAGCCTCTGCCCAAATAGAAAAACATTTCCACTTACTAGCATAAGTCTTCCTATTACAAGGTTTGTGAGAAGAAAGTATGATTTCGTGCACCGGCTGAGAAACATGTGGAAGCCTGGCTAAGGTTGGAAGTGGAGCAACCAAGCTGTGAGGTTGAGAGAGTGAAGGGATTGGTGCAGCCCACCTGACTGATGGATCAAGAAGTCTGGCACTGGGTCCAGATTCCAGGGCTGCTCCAGCAGGTGACGATGCAGGAATGGGAACCAAATTTGTCGAGGCCAGTAAGGAGCAATGAGGATCATCCTGGATACCAAAGTGGTCGCTTTCTGAATCAGTTTTGGAATTAAGGGAAAAGGGGGGAATGCATAGAGCAGACCCCAGGGCCAATTGTGAACTACAGCGTCTCTGGGGGAATGGCCTGGGAGGGGGAAGAGAGTGAAGAAGTCGCTGCACTTGCTGTTGAGAGGGGTTGCAAAAAGGTTGCAGCAAGGTTGACCCCATTTGCGAAAAATTTTGTCCGGTACTAACTGATTGAGAGACCACTCGTGAGGCATAAGGATTGCTCTGCTTAGCCTGTCTGCTATGACGTTGGACTTCCTGGGGATGTGCGCTGCTATCAGAAACCGTTGAGGAGATCGCCCACTGCCAGAGTCTGAGTGCTTCTCGACATAAGGGATAGGACCTGGTTCCGCCCTGCTTGTTGATGTTCCACACTACCGACATATTGTCCGTCTGAACTGCAACAGTCCCGGTAGGTAGAGAGTTCTGAAGAGCTTGCAACGCTAAAAGTACTGCTCTCATCTCAAAGACGTTTATGTGCAGATGGTACTCTAGGGGGTTGCCAAGCGCCCCGGACAGTCCTGCTCTGAAAATGCCGCCCCCCCGATCAGGGAGGCATCCGTTGTCACCATGGCAACCGGAGGAGGAAGTACAAACTGTCTGCCCTGAAAAACTTGAGGGGAGACCATCCACCAAGAAAGGTGGTCTTTGCATGATTGGGCGATTATGTTGTGAGACATCAGAAGCTGTTTGTTGTGAGACATCGGAACCTGTTGAAAGCAACACTGGGTAAAAAGCATCCATTGAAGAATCCGCATGAGAAAATGAGCCAGGGGAAGTAATGTGATTGCTGCTGCCATGAGACCCAAGGTTTTCAGCACAAATCTGGCCTGGATTCTCTTGCATTGTAGTAACGTTTGAACATGTCGGCGAATGACTAATACTCTTTCTAATGGAAGTTTTGCCGACAGTTCTTTTGTGTTTAATATGGAACCTATAAAGGTTATGGATAGACAAGGTGACAACGCAGACTTTTCGAAGTTTATGGAGATACCTAGCTCTGAGCAAGTTTGGATGGTAAAATCCCTGGCTCGGATTAGCTGATGCCTGGTGGAAGCAGTTAGGAGCCAGTTGTCTAGATATGGAAACACCTGGAATCCTCGCAGTCTCAGGTGAGCTGTAACCACTGCCATGCATTTGGTGAACACCCTGGGGGCTGTGGTGAGACCAAAGTGCAGGGCTCTGAACTGATAGTGACTGGCTCCCAGCCGGAAGCGGAGAAACCTCCTGGAGTGTCTGTTCATTCTGATATGGTAGTACGCATCCTGAAGGTCTATGGAGCACATCCAAATGTCAGGACCCAAAAAGGGCAGAATGGACTGAAACGTGACCATCCGGAACTTCGTTCTTTGAACAGATTTGTTTAACCTGCTGAGATCCAAAATGGGTCTCCAGTCCCCTGCTTGGAGTAAATCCCGGATCCTTGCTGGTCTGCTGGGACTGGCTGGATTGCTCTTTTTTCTAGTAGTTTTGAAATTTCTAGTACTGCTTGTTCCCCTTAGACTGGGTGGAACATCTGGAAGGGACCTGTTTGTTTGCATAGGGGTGTGGACAAAGGGGATTTTGTAACCCTCTGATACGATAGATTGTACCCATTTGTCTTGTGTGAGGAGTCGCCAGGCTTCTGGGTACAGTGACAATCTTCCCCCGACTGCCTCTGAGAGTGGACAGTCGGGCAGCCCCTCAGGGGTGCTGAAAGGGTTTGTCAGAAAAAGATTCCCTGCTACCCTGATTTTGCAGACCCCCTCTGCCCCTCGGGCAGCGTCCGTTGTTGTTCCCTCCTCTGCCCCTGGAGGGAAACTCGCCAAGTGTGTCAGGCATGACTCATTGGGGTTTGCGAAACCACATTTTCCCACTCTTCTGACCTTTAGGGTATGGTCTAGAAAGAGTAGAAAAACGGACTCCCACGGCAGAGAGAGTCTTGCCTTCCTGCTCACACCTGGTAAGGGTATCCTTCACCTGTGGTCTGAACAAAGCCAAACCATCGAAGGGGGTATTGGTGAAGGACACCTTAAAGGGGTCAGCAAAGTTACATAACCGCATCCAGGCATGTCTTCTCAAAGCCACGCCTGTGCCTGCGGCTCTACTCGCTCCATCGGCTGCATAAGAAATGAGTCTCATGGAGGAGTTGACTATAGAATTAAGGGTCACCAGCTGGGAGTTAATCTTATCCTGAGACCCCGCAGCAGATAGATCCTGAAGGGTATCATCCAGTTCCTTGAGGAGATCTCTCTGAAGGCAGGTGAAATGGCAGAGATAGTTCAGCGACCGCATGGAAAAGGTCGCTGAAGAGAACATCCGCTTTCCGTACCTGTCCATTGTATTAGATTCTTTGTTAGGTGGATGGACAGGCACTGAAGGGTCAGCCAACTCCTTAGTGGCTGCTGCAACCACCATGGCATCAACAGGGACACCCTTTGTAAGAAATTGTTTATCGGATGAGGCTGTAATGAATTTTGTGGGCCTACGGGGAGTTGGTTCCACTGTGTCTGAGGCCGTCCACACCTTCCAAACCACTACTTCCATGAGCGGGTAAAAAGGCGTAGACACCCAGGAGGTGGAAGGGCGAGAACCAAATGCGCCCAGATACACAGACTTGTCCTCGGAAGGGTTGAAGGAGGTCCAGTTCCCCCTCTGCTTAAGGATCTCAAGGATGTCTAAAAAGGAGTCATCCTCAGAGGGGGACCTTGGGGACCCTTCCGAATCCTCCAAGTCGGTGTCAGAGGTGACTGACTTGGGGGAATGCTTCCTCTTACATTTTCTCTTCAGAGTGGGCTCCTCTGAGAGATCAGGGGAGGTCTCAGAAGAGGAAGATACACCCAATGGGGCTACCTGCAGCGCTTGTTCTCCACACTTGGGGTCAGGAGGGTGGACAGAGACCAATGCAGGCACCATACAGGGAGGAGCCGAAGAGGTCGATCGGGGAGATGACACCGGAGTCAGCACGCTCCTCATGACCTCAAAGGTGCCCCCAAAGAAGAGGGTCCCCGCTCCGAAGAGACGTGAACCCCTCCCGGCACAGAGAGGGATGGCTCCGAGGCCGATGTCGGGGCTGAGCTCACCTGCGCCGAGGCCCCGAGAGGGAGAAAGTATGGTTTTGTACCTACCATAAATGTAGATGTTCGAGTGTATACCCTGCTGCAGTCATCACACTTGGGTTACCCTGCCGTCAGGTGGTCCCCGCAGTCGGCCCGAATTCCAAAGTCTTGGTCCGGCGTCGGTTGCTGTCGCTTCTTCCCCGACGTCAGTATGCCAGGGGTATATGAGAGGCGTCAAACGCCATTTTTTTCAGTTTTTCTTGCCCCAGATGTCAGGTGTCCCCCCCCCCCAAATGGTGGTCAGTTAGATAGTACCAATAATAAAGAGTTTAGTGTAAACAAAATATCCCTCCAACTATAAGCAAATACACCACAAAGGTTGTAACAGATTTTAAGGTATTGAAAGGTTTTAGTTAGGTCAGAGGGGATGGAGGGAGGGTAACCTGGACTGCAGCAGGGTATACACTCGAACATCTACATTTATGGTAGGTACAAAACTGCACTATGTTCATCGTGTTACCCTGCTGCAGTCATCACACTTGGGTAGAATCCCAAAGCTAAGGATAGGAGGTGGAGTCAAACAGGGTTAGAGGAGGCTAGAAGGCCCTGCAAAACTGCAGTGGCGAAGCCAGCTCTAGTCTTAGAGTAAAGTGGTAAGTGGTAATGTTTGGTGAAGGTGTGTACTGAACTCCAAGTTGCAGCTTCCAGAATATCCTTGGTTGGCAGCCCCCTGAGAAAGGCTGTAGATGTAGCTGCTGCCCCAGTAGGAGTGGGGCCTTATGCTAGTAGGAACTGGTGTTCCATGGTGGGTGTAGCAAAAACGTATGCAATGTCCTATCCATTTGGAAATGGTCTGTTTTGAGATAGCCTTTCCTTGTGATGCTGTAGCATAGGATACAAAAAGCTGGTCAGATTTTCTGAAAACCTTAGTTTTATCCAAGTAGTAACGTAGCTGCCTGTGAATGTCCAAGGAGTGCAGGAGTCCTTCTCCTTTGTTCTGTGGATTTGGAAAGAAGGTGGGTAAATGGATGGTTTGATTTAGAGCCACACTGGATACCACCTTTGGCATAAAGGAGGGGTTAGTTCATAGGGAAACTATGTCTTGATGAAAAATGAGGAAAGGCTCTACTGCCATTAGTGCCTGAAGCTCTGAAACTCTTCTTGCTGAAGTAATTGCTAGCAGCAGGGTAGTCTTCCATGATATAAACTTTAAGTCAGCTGAGAAAGCTGGCTCAAAAGGAGGTAGCGTAAGTTTTTCCAGAACAAAGTTGAGGTCCCAAGTAGGTGTTGGTGCTCTCCTGGGAGGCCTAATGTTTTTGGCCCCTCTGAGAAACTGCCTTAGGAGTGGATGTGAAAATAAGGGAGGATCCGTGTTGTAGTGAGCTGAAACAGCTGAGGCGTGGATTTTAATAAATGAAAAAGAAAGCCCTTTGTATAACATCTCAGTTAAATATTGCAGAATCTGAGGTATGTCAGGCCGAAGGGTATCTTGGCCTTTAGCTTGGTTCCAGGCACAAAACCTTTTCCATTTGTCTGAGTAGGCTTTCCTGGTGCTGGGCCTCCTGGCCTCCAGAATAACATCCATAACAGCTTGTGAGAGAGAAGCTGGCTGGTTGCTTAGGTGATTTGCCATGCAGCCAAGTTTAAGGTTGAAACGGAGGTATCTTCTGCAATTTTGTCTGATAGGGACATGCAGGTATGCCTCCTTGAGGTCCAACGTTACTAGCCAAGCTTTCCTGCCCAACATGGGAAGACGCTGCTGTAGTGTTAGCCTCTTGAATTTGGGTACTTGCAAGAAGGTGTTTAAAATTGAAAGGTCCAGAATGGGTCTCCAAGCATTGTCCTTTCTGGGGACTAGAAAGAGCCTTGAGTAAAATCCTTGGCCTTGCTCCTGTGTAGGTACCAGTTGAATGGCTCTCATGTCCATGAGAGCTGTAATTTGTTTTTGTGCCTCTGCCCATTGATTTTGTGGCAGGTTTGGCATTCCTTTTATCCTTGGCAAGGTGTGGAAATGGAATCTGTATCCTTGTGAGATTATGTCTAGGACCCATTTGACCTTTGTGACCATGCATCAGTTGTCTGCAAAAAGTACTACTTTTCCTCCCAAGTGAGCTGCCTAGAGAGTTTTGCTTGGCAGTTTGAGGTTTAAGTCATTGTGTTTGCCTTCTAGTAGTTTGGGACCTGTCTTCTCCTCCCTTCTGTGCCCCATTGGTGAGGTTTGTAAGGGATTTGTGCTTGTCCTTTGCCCCTTGGTTGTCTGTATTTACCCCTCTGTGGTCTGTCAGAAGCTGGAAAGGACCAATTTTTTGTTGGCCAATTTCTGCTGAAGCGTGGGGGCTGTACCTGTAAGAAATCTTTAACCGTCTGCATAGATTTTGCCTTATCCTCCATTTTGTTTAAAACCTCCTCTGCTTTAACTCCAAATAAGACATCCTGCTGTAAGGGTGCATCTAGTAACTTTGCTTTAACATGATCAGGCAGAGATTGTTCCTTTAACCAAGCATGCCTACGTATAACAGACCCAGTAACAGCTGCTCCAGAGGAAGCTTCCAAGGCATCAAAACCACATTGTAAAATATGTTTGCCCACCTGTTCAGCTGCATGCAACAGATCCTGCATTTCCTTGAATTCAGACTGTTGAGGGTGTGTGCCCATCTTTTGTTATATTTGAGACATTAGGAATTTCTGGTATTTAAGCATGGGAAATTGTCAATTTAGTGCTCTCATAGCTAGAGTAGTTGAGATGTAAACCTTCTTCCCCCACCTATCCAGTGCTCTGGAGTCCCTTTCAGAGGGTACAGGATTTTTAACCATAGAAGCCTTAGCCCCTTTGGGACCCTGGGAGATTGTCTCTGGGTCAGCAACAGGGCTTTTGTATAGGAATTTGTGCGAGTCAGGCACTCTATAGTATCTATCTGGTTTGGCTGGAGCAGGAGGCAGAGAATCTGGATTTAGATTAGATTCTAAGAAAACATCATCCACAATGTCTAAAACTGGGGGGATTAGCAAGTGGTCTGTGCTGGATTAGCAAGTGGTCTGTGCTGGGGGAGTAAAAGAAACTCTCGGAGCCTTTTCTTTGAGTCAGAGTAGTCCTGACCTTCCCAGTGGAAATGTTCCCTCATGGTATGTAAGGTTTCCCCAAAGGAATAATCTTCAGGGGGAGAAGCTGAGGGAATGGAGTCTTCAGCATCAGAATCTTCATAAGGGGGAAAGGAGTAATCCTGTTCCTCAGAGCAGCCTGAGGAAACAGACACTTGATCAGAGGAGGCATAATCCTCCTCTTGTGTAGGCCTTTTGTCGGGGGGGGGGTTGGGAACCCCTGATCAAAGAAATCAAATCTTCAGCCATTTTAAGCATCTGTTTCTTAGGCATGGGGCATTGAACTGGAGACTGAAGTGTAGTCTTTTTTAGTTTTAGAGGAGTCTTAAGCTTAGCATAAGATTTTATGGTGAGAGTAATCAGTCTGAAGACACCTTCAGAAACCGAAGGTGTTTCTACAGCACCGGCTTCTCCATCTGCAATGTCGTCAGTAGGGCCTAAAGAAAATGGCTGCATCGGCCTAGAACTCTCTGCTGGAGAATCCAAAGTGGTCTGGGGATCCAATTCAGCGGTAGCCAGGGGCTGCGTAGGCGCCTCACTGAAAACTGGAGAACCGGCGACCAGCCCAGCCGAGGCCTTGGAGTCTGGCTTGGATCTAGGCTGCCTGTCTTTATCTTTGCGTTTTTTATGCACGCCGGTATTCGGTTGCTCTGACAGCTTAGTGTAATTAAATTTCCTACCGAAGTAGTGTCGTGCAAAATCAAAGCATCGCTTTATAGCTCGCTTATTGAACCTAGCACAAAACCGACAACCAGTGACGTTGTGGTCTGGGCCTAGGCAAGGTATACAAAAAGAAGGAAAGTCCCTATGAGGTATTTGCTTCCCACAAGAAATGCAATGGTTAACTTTTTCTGACATCGGACTGAGGCAAGAAAAGGTTCCCCAACGGGGTACTTAGCTTTGAAGACTTCGGACTGAAACTCTATTCGAAAATCTCAGGTGTCGGCCGACCGGCACTTGCGAACTGCTTCTGCTTTGAGCACCGCGTGGCAAGAAAGACTGAAGAAAATGACGTTGGATGCCTCTCATATACCCCTGGCACACTGACGTCAGGGAAGAAGCGACAGCAACCGACACCGGACCAAGACTTTGTTATTCGGGCCGACTGCGGAACCGTCTGACGGCAGGATAACCCAAATGTGATGACTGCAGCAGGGTAACACGATGAACATCGGGGTCAGACAAGGGTCCGATGCCATTTGCCCTCTCGGAGCTGGTGAGGGAGTCTCCACGTCCGGATCCCTCCAAGGACTAAACCAATGAAGAGATCGGAGCCGACGAAGGAGCCAAAGGGTGGGGCATCGGCACTGACATGTCGAGCCCCAACAAGCTCCGAACACGGTAGTAGAGTCGGAAGAGGAACTGTTGAAGGAACAGGGATAGCCACAGTCTGTTGAGAAGGGCTAGTCAACATTTTGGCCAGTGCCTGCGACTTAAGGAGCTTATTGACCACCCTCTCCAAGTCATGGTCAGATAGCCTGGAGGACAGAGAGGAATGGGATTTGTGGCTCCGCTCTGATTGTAGTAATGGGGACCTGGGAGCCAAGCGAACAGACTCTAAGGAGGGGGATCTCGAACGCTTTCGGTTCAGAGAAGGCTCCGATAACGTCGGAGCCGACTGAGGTCTCGAAGTGTCGATTCCGGCCGGAACCGACGAGGAGGCAGAAGCACCACTCGGCGTCGGCTCCAAACAGGGAGCCGACGGTTTGGCGGGCTTTAAGGATTTCCCCGAAGGCTTAGCCGGGGATCCTTCAGGCTTTAACAAGCCTCTCAAAATGAGTTTATTCTTACGCTCCTGCAGGACTCTAGGACTGAAAGCATGACAGACCGAACAAGAGTCCTGCAGGTGTAGGGGGCCCAAACAATAAACACAACAAGTGTGACCGTCTGTCAGAGACATCTTCTGACAGCACGAGTCACACTTCTTGAAACCTGAAACCTTGGTATCCTTAGACATGATAGAACAGATACCAAGGGAAGTTAAACTAGTGCTTAAAACACTAAACACAGAGACACACGCACTAGAATTAACAATACTATACCTCTACACTACAACAGTTATAAATAACAAAAAACTTAACACAAATTATATATAACAATACTATAAAGAGACAGGCCTAACCACTACCCCAAAGGGGGGGAGGGGGAGGGAAGAAAAACACTAACAGGAAAAAAGGAGATCCTAAGTGGGTCTAAAGGGGGAAAATGATCTAATAAAACTAATATATAAGAAAATCTAAAAATAACAACAACTCTGACAGTAAAATAGTAGTAAAAGAATTATACGACCTGAAGCCAGTAAAAAACGCAACATCGTAGCTGAAGCGGCAAACGAGATCTGGGTATCTGACGCCTAGCATTGTGGGATAAGAGAAGGCCTCGAGTCAGTAAATAGCTCTCGAGCTTTAGTAAAAGGCCGAGTCGGAGCCGAAGATCGGCTCCGAACCCATCCAGCAAAAAAGAAGGCAAGACGAAGACAACTTAACATAGAAGACTTATCTGAAGATTTTTTGAAAGAATTTCCTTGAAAACTGTTCAAAGCCAGGAATCGTGTCTGTTGCATAATCACGGCAAATGAGATCTGAGGGTTACACTGTAGAAAGGCATTATGGGAGAGGTAGTAGCTCGAACCTTGAATCTATGTCTGTGAAGTGCTGGACCAGATCCAAGATCCAGTCATGAGGAATAATGAAATGGATAACATCAGATCCCTAAAATCTACAACGAATGACTAGACCCTTCTGGCTGCATAATTTCCATTTCTCTCTCTCCACAACAAACAAGAAACAGGACACAAAGGAGAACACAGAGGCCTTGCTTCTGCCAAATCCCACAGTCACAATTACATGATCCTTCTGACTTCCAGCAAGCCTCTCAAGTTGGGGTCCAAAATGGACACTGGGTAAGAGGCTGCGGTCCTTTACATTTTCAGGGCAGTTATGGCCAACTCAAGGGCACTGCACAGTACACCTGAATGCTGTTTAATGGAGGTGGCCATTTTTTCTTTTAGTACAAAGGGTACAAGTAAAAAAAAAAAAAAAAAAAAAAAAAGCACAACTGACCATTTGTGGATGCTGACAGCCGACCTACTTAATTTGTCCATCACATGTTGACTAATGTGCCTGGAGATGAAATCTCAGTTGGGCAGCCAGTTCCCACATCATTAAGGATAACCTGCATAGCTGGTAAGAGTGAACGTTTCCTCTTTTTTCCTCACCCCCAGTGCTTTTTGCTCCTGTATATGCAGACTAATAAGCCTTCCCCAATTGGTCTCTGCCAATCACACCCTCATACTAGGAAACTACCCCAGTTTAGTATGGGGTGAGGGCTGTCCATACAGTAAAAAAACATGCTACACTCAAGGCCAACAGGAGACCAATTCATTCAGCATTTAGTCTCATTTAAGATGGTGTTGCAAAATTGACAATATACTCAACTTCCCTTTAACCATAAACTGAACCAAATTCCCTGACACCATCTTGATGTTTAGCCAAAAAATACACTACACATTTCAAGCAGCTTACAGTTCTTCTAAAGCACAGATGCTCTCACTGGAGATTCTATTATGTACATCATCTCTTAATAGGCTTCTGGACTCCTGTTTCGAGGGGACCCAATTTTTTTTCCAAATATACCATCACGGCAATATGCTGTTACAACTCCCTAGACAACTTATGTAGTACAATTACAATTTAAAAAAAATATATCTAATTTACATTAGCAAACCATGTGCGTTCCTCCCTCTTCTCTGCTTAATCTAGCAGAAGCATATCAGTGCAAGCAGGAATGGAAATCATACCAGAAGTAGATAAAAATCAGGCAGCAATTGAATGTGTCAAAAAACAAAAGAAAGAATATAAGGTGAAGGACCAGCTGAGAAGGCGAGAAATGCGGAAAATGCATAAATATAGTTGCAAGTATAGAAAACCACTGGAAGAACCTCATGTTGATCAAGAATGCATACAGGAATAGTTAAGGAGAGGCGAATTCAAACAAAGAGATGAAAAGTTAATATTGGCACCCCAAGGCGGCGGGCTACATACACTCTGGTTTACAAAGTCCATTGACCATATGGCGAGAGACAGACAAATGTAGGTTTTGTAAAACCAAATTGGAAACAGATGCAAACCTCATTGCTGGCTGTGATCTACTAATGGCAGAAGGACTGCATACTAAAAGGCATAATAATGTGGCAAGATTGTTGCACTGGGGATTGTGTAAACATTATGGTACTAAAGTGAAAAACACTGGAAACATGAGCCACAAAGCATCATAGAAAATTATGAAGTTTACATCACATGGGATCACCCATTACCAACAGTTCAAAAGATAGATGCTAAAAATCAGACATAGTGGTCCATGAAAAGAAGACAAAAGTAGCATTGTTCGTTGAAAATCACCACACCCAGGGACTACAGTGTCTTGCGTACAGAGTGAGCGAGACAGTCATAAAATATCAGGATCTACAGGCAGAAATTAGAGCAATGTGGAAGAAAGATACCCAAACAGTTCCAACAGTAGTAGGTGCAACAGGTCTTATAAAAAAGAATCTACAATTGTATTTAGATAAGTTACCAATACATGTAACCCCATACAAACTGCAAGAGTCGTCATTACTGGGCACACTGTGGGTGCTGCGAAGAGCACTTTTGGCTGACAAAGATTGAAACAATACTAATTTCATGAACGTTAATCATACTTTGACTTAGGAATGCAGTCTATTCCTGTCATGGTATTAGAAACCCAAAAGATTTGGAGAAATTAAAAAAGGGAGTCTCCAATTGGAAAACCCCAGGCCCAGATGCAGTACTTAACGTCCAATTAAAAGTATTAAGATTTTTGCATGAAGATTTAGCCAAGAGTAAAATTTATAAGCGCACCCCAAACAGACACCAACCTGGTTAACAACAGGGAAAACAATGCTTCTACTAAGAGTGAACCTGCAAGCTATCCTAAATATGATTGGCCAATAATTTGCTTTCTGACGACATATAAACTACAATTGATGCCAACAGAGTTTGTAGTCATTTATAAAAAAACTTGATTATGGCAATAGAACAAAAGAGCAATAAAATAAAGTCATATGGAACAAAGGAGAATTTGTTCTTAAATAAAGTCATAGTGGAGAATTGTAAAAGGGGGAAGAATTTAAATATGGCATGGATTGACTACAAAAAAGCATTTGATAGTATCCCACATTGATGGATAAAAGAGTGCTACACCCTACACTGATAACTACATTACAGCAACTATGAAACAGTGGCAGATCACTCTGTAATTAAGCCATGATAAAAGGACAAATTACTATTTCTAGGATAAAAATTCAAAGGGGGATATTCCAGGGTGACTGTCACTGCTGTTATTCTGCCTTGCCCTTAACCCATTAAGCTGTCTACTTAACCGCTTAGGCCATGGCTATAATTTGGCTTCTAGAAAACAACAAAGTGTAAAGACTTCTCTTCTCTTTGTCGATGATTTAAAACTGCATAGCTCATCAGATGAGGAACCGAAAGCAGAACTGCAAGTTGTCAAAATTTTTCAGATTCTATAAGAATATCATCTGGTCTTGATAAATGTGCAAAAGCAACCTTTAAAGCAGGAAAATTGCAGCACCAAGAAAACATAGTTTGGGGCAAGAATGTGATATAAAAGAATGTGAGCAAGAGCGACTGTATAAATATTTGGGAACTGACGAATGATCAACAAAGCATGAACAAATGCGAATGAAACAGAAAACAAAATAATCCTGAAAACAGTGTTTACATCTACAAAAAAAAAATCTAACTATAAACCAATTTGCTCTTCCTGTCCTAACTTGCAGTTATGGAGTGAATGACTGTCCCCAAACCATGCTGGGTAGATAAGACAGGAAAACAAGAAGGATGCTTCATGCTCACCAAATGATTTACAAAAATCAGTGCATACCAAGATTATATATTCTCCACTCCAAAGAAGGTATGGGCCTCCTTGAAATTGATTAAATGTATAGACCTACAATCGTGGGACTTCATACATATCTGCTGACCTCACAATAAGCAAACAGTGAAAGTTCTGAAACATGAGGTGAATATATCTAAGATGACTTCTTTGCTTAGTCTAGCAGAAGCATATCGACTTCAAGCAGGAATGGAAATCAAACCTGAAGCATCAGGCAGCAACTAAAAGTGCCAATAAAACGAAAGAATGAATATAAGGTGAAGGACCAGATGAGAAGGCAAGAAATGTGGAAAATGCATAAATACAGTTGCAAGTATAGAAAACTTCTGGAAGAACCTCATGTTGATCACGATCGAAAGCAGGAATGGTTAAGGACAGGTGAATTTGCACCAAGAGATGAAAGGTTAATATTGGAGGCCCAAGATAGTGGGCTACATGCACATTGGTTTGCAAAGTCCATTGAACATGTGGGAGAAACAGACAAATATAGGTTTTATAAAACAGAATTGAAAACAATTGCACACCTCGTTGCTGGTTGTGACATACTAATGACAGAAGGACTGTATACTGAAAGGCATGATAATGTGGCAGTGCAACATTATGGTACTGAAGTGGCTGAAAAACAGTGGAAACATGAGTCACAAAGCATCATAGAAAATGATTAAATCTACATCACATGAGATCACCCATTAACAACAGTTCAAAATATAGATGCTAGAAAACTGGATCTAGTGGTCCATGAAACGAAGAGAAAAGTAGCATTGACCATTGAAATCGCCACACCCGGTGAACTACAGTGTCTTGCATGCAGAGAGAGACAGTCATAAAATATCAGGATTTGCAGGCAGAAATGACAGCAATGTAGAAGAAAGATACCCAGACAGTTCCAAGAGTAGTAGGAGCAATGGGTCTTATAAAAAAGAATCTACAATCGTATTTAGATAGGTTGCCAGTACATGCAACTCCGTACAAATTGCAGGAGTCATTACTGGGCACATTGCGGGTGCTGTGAAAAGCACTTCTGGCTGACATCAAAGATTGAAACAATACTAATTTCATAAATATTAATCATACTTTGACTTAGGAAAAGAGTCCATTCCTTCATGGCATTAGAAACCCAAAAGAATTGGGAGAAATTAAAATAGGGATCACATTCAGCTAGAGTTGCACAGCAATGAGAGGAACAAGAAACGGTGGCAACTCTGACGCAGTTGTGGAGAGATAGGCCAGTGAGCTCCCATATGAAAGAGCAATGGGTGACACAGGATGAAACCAAAGAGAATGTGTCACAGGAAGATCTGGTGGAACTTTCTATAGAATGCCCACAGGAAATAGAGAATAAAGAATGTGCCCTCAGCTTAGAAGAAAATAATACAAGAGAAAAGTTGCTTGATTTAACAGAGATGGACAGACATATTAAGATCAATGTAAGAAATAGACTACAGAAAGTCAATAAAACCCCAAAAGTTAGAAGTTTGATAAAACAAATTAGGACTGCCCATAGAGTTTCCCACGGTATAACAGAAGTAAACAGGATATATTATTCGGCTGCTAAATTAACAGATCAAGTCTTACCACAAAAACACAGGGTAGTAAGGGAAAGACAGGGGGGAAATCAAATGCCATCGCGCAAGTATCGAATACAGAAAACTATAAAGCAATTAAGACAAGAAGTGTCGTGGTCAGAAGAGTACAGAAGAGGTAACAGAACAACAAAAACACTCAGATATATGTGATAAAAGCAATACACAGTATTAGAACAGCTCAAGATCTATTATGCACCATCACAAATAATAAACTAAAATATTAGCACAGGCAGAAAAACTATACAGAACTGGGAAACAAGGCAAAAGGAATTGAAACGCCACCAAAAAAAAGAAATAAGGATAATAATGAAAAACTGCAACCAAAGATCACTCAGATAAACAATAGATTAACGCAGAAAAAGAAATCCAAGCAACCACCACACCTACTGGCATAAAGTCTTTAATGTATAAAAACAAAAGTTGGATAAGCCCTTTCACACAATGCATGCTTCTTCAAGATCCATGCAACTTACTAACACAGCAGTTAAATATATACCATATTTCAATGCACAATAAATCAAAGCAGACAATGAAACCTATTCAATTAACTCATTGATGCAGCCTCCTTTTCTTCAAGGCTGGTTTTAAGGGCCTAGTAGCATTAATACCTGGTAATTTATCCACCTGTAATCTTGCTATCCATTTCATCTCTCCCAGTTCTACTTTATTAGTTAGGTCACCTCCCCTTATATTAGGTGGAATAAGTTGAAACACAGTGAACAAAAAAGTATGACCATCATTAATGGAAATATGCTTGGCCAATGCATTCAATAAATTCTCATTCCTGATATCGCACAAATGCAATACATACTCCTTCAGCATTCTGTTTTTCTTGCCTATTTAAAAGAGGCACATGATTTACATTGTTCCACATAAACTAAGTTTCTTGTCCTACAGTCCGCATAGAAATTGAAGGAATAACTACGTGCTGCTAAAGGACGTACAAATACATTGCTCTTAGACATAACTGAACAAGCTTTACAGTTTCTAAAGGAATAGGCACCTAATCTAGTAGAGGCTATCCGTGGTTCATTATTAATCATGTAACAATTGCCTTTTAAGTGAAAGATTATTTTTGAATGTATATCTAGGTCTATCCCTTACTATACCTTTAATCTGCTCATCCGACAATAGGATGGATCAATTTTTATTAATGTCACATACCTTACTAATGTTACTGCTATAGGTTAAAGGGATTCTACAAAGATTGCTCGTATTGGATTGAGATCTGTCATTGTGTCTATACATTGTTCTTATATCATTATCATTCACACCCCTATTGAAGTAAGGTTTACCAGTAGTATTCCGTAAAGGCTTAACCTCATGGGAGATTCTATCTACCTCACCAGGCCTATTGTCTCTCTCTGTAAGATCACATTTCAGTTTCACATTGGCTTGCATGTAATCCTGATTATCAGTATGTAGCCTTGACATCCTTAAGAATGAACCTTTAGGTATATTGTTGAAAATATGCTTAGGGTGCATACTACAGCGATGCGGCAAAGCATTCTTTCCTAAATAAGGAACTTTCAATAGTACCATTGCGAATGGTTAAATTCACATCCAAAAATTCTATTTATTGAGCTGAATATTTCAGGGAAAATCTGAAACATATACTGTGTTGTTCCATATAAGCAACAAATTGTTTCAAAAGATTGCTAGTTCCTTGCCACAAAATAAATACATCGTCCACAAACCTCTTATAATAAAGAAGGTGTGCACTAACATACAGTCTGAGAGGACCACCTTATTCTCCCAGTTGGCCAGCACCAAGTTGGCATAACTGTTAGCGCAAGGGGTCCCCATAGACAGTCCAAGTTTCTGCATATAAAAAAATATGTTTGAAAACAAAGACACTATTTTCTAAAACTAAACCCAGCAAAGGTCCAATTAATTCAATACATGCTGGGGTACATTGAGTATTCTCCGTTAAAAATTCTTTCACTGACTCAACACCAAAATCATTAGGTATAATGGCGAATAATGTGCAGATATCTAGTATAATCAATAAAATATCTGAATCAATAAATCCCAATGTCCCAATGCAGTCACCCATCCATGTCCCGAAACTATGGGACACAACGGTGTATGCTGAATGATACCACAAGATACACTTATTTCAAGTAATGATGTTAATTGCATTGTTAAGCGAGTACATGGCTTTCTTTATGATCTAATGTTAACTTTTCTTTTAACTAAAGAATTATATGATTTTATGTATGTGGATAAGCCTTTGATTCCCACTATTCATGGTCTACCCAAGATGCACAAACGGATGGTGAATCCACCGTTGCATCCCACAGTCTTGGGACGTGGCTGGGTAACTGAATTTATTTCAAATTTTTATAGAAAGTCAATTAAAGTATCCATTAACCAAAGCACAAGCTGTTATTAGGGATACTGAACTTTTTTTTACGTTCTTTAGGAGAATATACTAGGACAGTGGGATTTATTGGTTCAGATATTTTACTGGTTACACTAGATATCTGCACATTATTCACCATTATATCTAAAGGTCAATTCCTAAGGATGTCCAAGCTACATACTGATAATCAGAAATACTTGCAACCCAATGTGAAACTGAAATGCAATCTTAGAGAGAGGCAATAGGCCCGGTGAGGTATATAAAATCTCCCTTGAGGTTCAGACTTTACGGAACAGTGTGAATGATAACGATACAAGAACAATGTATTGACGCAATGAAATAACTCAACCCAATATGAGCATTCTTTGTAGAATCCCTTTAACCTACAGTAGTAATATTAGTAAGGTATGTGAAATGATTATTTATTTTTTTTTAAATTCTTTTTATTGAAGATTAGTCATATCATTACATTCAACAAGAAATCAAAGGTACAGAAAGAAATTTCTCTACTCTAAACTAAACTATTTACAAAGCCCATCTATGCATAACTCCTGAAAAGGAGGTTTTAACGTTGTATATTTTATGATAGTATATATTCATATACCATTTTCCATGTTTCCCTCCGTGTAGGATTTAGCCTCATGGAATACCACAAATATTTGTGAGCAGATAAATGCTTTCTAGCTATCTGTTTGAATCCTTCCCATGATAGATTAGATCTATCCTTCCAATTTAGGGTGATATAGTATTTTATCAGCATAAATGATGTTATTAGAAAGTGTATATTCTTAATCTCTGTGTCTACCGGGGGTATATGAAGGAGGGCGAATTGCCAAGAAAGCGTAGATTTTTCATAGTCCATTTTTTCTAGTTTGACTCTAAGGGCACACCAAAGCTTGTATGAGCATTTGCAACTCCAAAAAATGTGAATTATATCTGCCTCCACCAAAGGGCAGAATTGGCAATGTGGTGCCATATAAATTTTACATCTTGCTTAGTAATGCGGGGGTGAAGTCTGCGTTGTTTACAATCATAAGTTGGGTATATCTGAATTTTAGCAGGGGAATAGCCTTGGAAAATTTCCGAATGGCTTGGGCAATCATCTTGGAGGAAATCGTGGGGTCTTGCTTTATCCAATAATTAGAGTGAATAGCCTCTTTCGAGCGTCTAATAGCTGCAATTAGTTTATAGGTGTTAGAGACCATTTTCTTTTTACGTGTCAGTAGATTCCATAACATCCTACACACCTCTATTTGAGAGTCAGGGATGTCAATATCATCCCAGAATCTACGACACAGGTCTTTTATTTGTCCAATCATGATGGTGTATTTAATCAGAAACCTAAATTTATTCCTGATGGAGGAAGTAGCCTCCAGCTTGACTGAGAAAATGTCTAGAACAGTTTTTCCTTTAATCAGTGGGAATGAGTTCAAATTAATCAGATTCTCATTTAGTTTACTATTAGGATTAAGGTGTATAGGTTGGAGAAGGTAGAAGGCTGAGTGCAGGTTCAAGGATTTAAATAGATTTTGCGTACATTTAATTTGAGACCATAGGTCGTTTTGAATTTTATACTTTCTTTTGGCAGTATTGTCTAAGAATGGAAGAGCCATGGGATTAATGAGAAGAGTCTTGATATTATTATGGTAGAGCTTGACCCAGGTTGGGCTCCAGGTATTTAAATCTTCCCTGTAAGTTGCAATATTAAATAGTCTACTGCTTCTGTTAATTTCATAAAATAGCCTAAAATCTGGAAGTCCTAGTCCTCCCTTGTCCTTAGGATATATGAGTTTTTGATAGTTTATCCTGACAGGTCTTGGGTGCCATATAAATTTCGAGAGGGATGAATGAATATTATTAAAGACTTTATTATGGATCGGGGTGTTTGTAGCATTCAGAATATACAGTAGTCTAGGGAGAATATTAATTTTAATAATGGCTACTTTCGAGAGTAAAGGGAGTTTTAGTTGTGCCCATCTTTCCATGTCCCTTTGTATCTAGCTCCAAATCTTAGACATACTATCTTGGTGCTGCGTATATGCATCTGTTTTGAAGGATATTCCTAGATATTGCAGGTGGTTATTGATTTTTATATTAGGTAAAGATCTTTCACTAGAGAATTGCGTGTAAATATTACTTGGGAAAATCGTTCTCTTGTCTATATTCACTTTGTAGTTCGAGAATTTAGAAAAAAAATTGTAGAGCGTTATTTATTTTATTAATATCAGAGTTGGGAAGGGAGTAGTAAATATTCAAATCGTCCGCGTATGCCGAGAGAGCAATTTCCGTATTAAATAACCTTGGAATATAGTGGAATGTTCTCTGTTTAATTAGTAAGAGCAGAGGTTCTATATATAGGTTAAATAAGAGTGGTGATAATGGGCATCCCTGTCAAATTCCATTATTAATCTCTATCCTCTTTGAGTTATATTTGTTTACTTGTAGAGTAGTATATGCATTCTTATAAAGGGTGTTAAGAATGCGAATAAACTGTGTGGGGAATTTAAATCTTTGTAGAACCGAGATCAGGAATTTTTTATTTATTCTATCAAATGCTTTAGATGCATCAATAGCTAGGGCGTAAATAGGAGTGCGTTTGATTAATGATAAAGAAGTCATAGCATTTAGAGTGAGGGTCTGGTCGAAAGTTTGTCTCCGATTTATGAACCCCGATTGTTCAGGGGAAATGATTTTAATAATTACCGAATTCAATCTATTCGCTAGAATTGCTGCCAAAATTTTTATGTCTATATTGATAATGGAAATGGGCCTATAGTTATTAGGATTGGTACTGTCCTTATTCTGTTTGGGAATTAAAATAGTTCGAGATGCATTCAGGTGAGGGTCATAAATGTCCTTCTGAATAATGGAATTAAATAGGTGACAGAGTATGAATGACAGCTTATGACTAAAGGCTTTACAGAATTCCGCAGTGAATCCATCTGGTCCAGGAGCCTTATTATTTTTAAGGTTATTAATAGATGAAATAATATCCCTTTGTGTGATCTCGGCTGCTAATAGAGATTGATGTTGTTCTTCTATAGTTGGTGTTGTTAATTTGTCAAGGAATAGATCTAGTTCCTGCTCGTCTATAATAATGGGGGTGGGGTTGTATACTTCTTCATATATCTTTTCGAAGACTTTTATTATGTCTTGTGAGTTAGAGATATTTTTGTTGGACCTTAATTTTTGAAATAGGAGGAATGTTATTATGCTGGTTATGTAACCTCGCTAAAAACCTAGAAGGAAGTTGAGCCCAGTGTGAATAATTTGCAAAGTTTTTAATTTCGTGGACTGATAGGTTTTCGGCCTGTAGAGATACTAGTTTCAGCTGGAGTTGGTTAATAGCCTTCTCTAATTCTGATGAGTAGTTTTGTTGGATTCGTATTTCAAGGGAGTTTAGTTCTTCCTGTATACTTCTCTCTATAGAGAGAAGGTTTTTCCTATAATAAGCAGATTTATTGATTAATAAACCTCTAATCAAAACCTTTGTGGTAGCCCAAGTTATATCGAACGGAGTATTAGTGTCTTTAATAGAAAGTATACACTGGTCCAACAAGGCATCTATTTCTCTTTTAATATCGGTCTTTCCTAGTAGGTTAGGGTTAAGGTTCCAGCATCTCAAAATATTTTTTGGAGGGATAAAATGGGACCAGTCTATTGTTAATGTAATTTTTGAGTGATCTGAAATTGATCTCGGTTCGGTGCAAGTAGCAGTTACAAATTTCAGAAAATATGTCTGAAATTAGGAAAAAGTCCAGTCTGGACCAGGACTTATGACATTGTGAGAAAAAGGTATACCCTTTATTATCCGTGTTGTCGAGGTTATTACGGTAAGGATCAAATAACCTAAAGTCATTTTTAAATTCAGAAATAGCGGAGGAGGCCTGCGAGTTATTTGTGGTTAGAGTGTTAGACCTGTCTAATATTGGATCCTGGATAGAGTTCCAATCTCCCCCTATTATAAAGTAGTGGCCTGGGAAGACATGTAAGATGTTATATAAGCTCATTTGTGCTGTAACGTACAAGGGGCATATATGTTTAAAATTAGAATTGGTTTATCCAAGTTGTCTATTTTAGTTACAAAGTAACACCATCTGCCCTCTGGGTCAGAATCATGTTTTAAAATACTGTGTTTAAAGAAATTTTTAATAATAATAGCGACCCCCGCTTTATTAGTTTTATTGCCTGCCGCAATAATGGTTTTAATCCATTTTTTATTATTTATGCTGATCCATTGTTCTTTCAACAAGTGTGTTTCCTGTAACAAAATGAAGTCTAAGTTGGATTTGAGCACCAGGTGAAGGATTAATTTTCTTTTGTTATCGGATTGTAAACCCTTGACATTCCATGAGGCTATCTTCCACATATTATCCTTAACACTTGTAGGTAAAGGTGAAGGCTAATCATCACTAGGTTATACATGTTTAACACAGAGGACAAGTAAAAATACACCGTAATATTTAGCCATAGATGAGCATCTCTTCCAGCCTTAATCCAGTGCTTATCCACTTCCTCCTTCTTCCTGGAATTGGGCGGGATACATAAACCTTTTGAACGAGTTGCTGTTAAATTAATCGAGATCTTTTTAACTACTAGGATTATACGCATGTACAGCATAAGAAGTATGTATCCCAGTTTTCTGTCACATTCTTTACAACGCATAGAGAGCTAAGCTGTCTCGAGTATAAATACTCATTCAGAGCAATGCTTAAAGGTAAAATAACAGTACGAATTTGACTTATAACAATTAGTAAGACTTTACACAATTATCTACCATGTTTTGAGTCATGTGAATAATAACCAAACTTTATCCCCCTAAGATAAATGGTACGTTAGATCAAATCAAACATGCCTACTCGGTCTATAAAAAGTATATACCATTATAAACCCACACTCTATCTATATTATCTATCCCTCTTAGTGTGTGATAAGTCAAAGGATATGCTTATACCTCAGAAGAAGTTTCGTCTAAGCCCTTCAGTGAGTCGTTGATCTAAGCCCCGTGTTAAATAATGTTTTAGGTGAAGTTACAGGTCAAAGACAAGTTCCAAGGAGATGTTTTTGTACTTCCCTTCTCATGACTTCCCTTGACCTGAAGGCTACTAAAGCCAAGGTTTAGTTTTAAGCCTGTATACTTGACTAAATAATAATTATTTTTGTGAGATTATTGGTGGTTATCAATATTCACCCCGTCCTATACCTAGCTATTTCTCAAGTTTGTGCAACTACTCTTTAGAGTGGGGATACACTTATGTTCCATCCCTCTTAAGTTGTAAATGAGTAGATAAAGTGTAATAACGCCATATAAGTATTGGATCCCCATTAATATGTGTGGGCTTCCAGGTGATCCAAACCCTCAAGAGCATCATGTGAATTACTTGATGATGCCCTTACTACCATTTGGTTCTGCTTTCATCACCCAGCCCATCCCCACACTGACCACATAAGAGGATAGTTACTTTTGAACTGTGGGAACCTGAATTCAAGGCTTGGACTGACCCAGCTGTATGTGTTTCCCCCCCGAACTATACCATCATATTCCCACCTTCTATGCAGTGGGGGTATGAATGAGATTAAGTTGTGATCACGGCCAAAAACAGTTTTATGCCTTTTAACTTGTGACAATGCTAACGTACCTTACGAGCCATTTAGATGGAGTACAGCTGTAGTTACTGGGAAAAAACCTATGAGGGTGCGGGCCCAAAATATTTTTCAGCCTAGCTGAATCTAAAACTGGGCAATATACGTCAGTATATTACACCAGTAAGCAAAAATAAGCAAGTAAACAGAAAAATAAATAAGTCAACTGGCCTTTAGACCATTATAAGCCATAGCACAGACAAAATCCACAAACAATTGTGACATAGCATTTGTTCAGAGATTCGACAACATACAAGTACACTCTTAAATTGCAAATAAAGTTTGTATATACGAATAAAATATTATAGTAGGGTATATCCTAAACATCAGAATTATACAGCTATGAAGCAATGTAGAAAAGACAAAAAAAAAACATCTTACTGGCTTCCATCATGAATGTTTTAAGTGAAAAAGGTTACTGATTAGTTTTATACCAGTAATTACATCTGATTATACAAAACCCCGCTTAAGTTACGAGGCATGCTTGTTTACAGTAAATCAGCCTCCGTTGAGCGACAAGCATGATACTGTTGTCATACAGGGCAATAATAAATCTTGCAGAGTAGGCAGTATCTATAACATTGCGGTAAAGCATCCACAAAAGTTTTATAATATTATTAGCGTACCTCCTTTGATGCATATGAGCGGTAATCTATGCCTGGTAGGGCCAGTAACTCTAATAAGAAATATATTGTAAATGTGGTTCCTACCACATAAATTACATCAATATCCTTTGATATACTTAGACCCCATATTTCGCTGTCTTATTCCACTTGTTGAAAGACATCATATTAAATTATTTTACATGAAGAGGCTGTTTCAGTTCAGAAAAATCAGGCTGACCAGTAAGAGGACTTATCAAACTATTTCTCAAAAACTACATCCAATGGATCCATACTAAACTTTCAGAACTGTAAATGCCACTTTAGCTCTGGAAACAAAAACTAGTATCTTAAGGTAGTAAAACATAATATTTAAAATTATAGTATATTGAGGGAAGGGAGGCATACAGTTCCATTACAAAAGCTGTACCAGACATAATAATACACCAAAAGCAGATTTTAGGAATACAGATCTGATCTGCTACTATTAGGCTGGGAACTAAAATGACAACCAGACAGAGAATATCTTGAAAACATCCACACTGCATGTACCTGTTTTATATACAGCCTATCATCCTGTTTGCATGCGTATTAAAACCTTAAATGTGAAATATTAGCTGGGTTTTGCATAGGTTTCAGCTAGTTTGGTTTTGACTGCAGTTTACTTATCGCTTCATTCAGACCTGAAAATAAAAGTGCAAGTTAACATTATACATGACCCCTTCATACTTTAAGTTCTGACTGTGCGTCTTGAAATTTCTCCTTATATTGGATGAACTCTAAAAGAATGGGTAAGGGATTATTTAGCATTACCCAGAATAAAAGCCAATTTATTAGGATAAGCTGATTTCCAGATCAGGGTATTTGCTGTGTTAAAATATAAACCGAAGAGTGTCCAGTTAAGGGAAAGGACACTACCCCGTTTGCAATAGCCGGGGGCACATTAGCAGCGTTACTGAGACTATCAGCTTTGTATCACTGTCTGCTGTATACTTCTAGGAGGTCATGCATTTGAAGTAATTTTTTTGAGAGCGACTATCACTACCTTCAAATTGCATCCTCTCTTAGTTTCTGAGACACGAAGAAAAGTCGAGTACCTCTGGTATAGCCTTCCTGTTGCTCCCGTTGGATTATCGCTTTCAGGAATGTTGATGTAGAACAATAAGAAAGTAGAGGTGCTCTAGAAATCCATCCTGTCTCTTTAAGGTTTCGCTGCATTCTGGGAGGTTACGTTAGATTTAGTCTTCTGCAGGGAACTGTAGTTATGGCTGGTATGATTGGATCCTGACGACCATAAGGCAACGTTTGATGTTTAAGAAAAGCCCAGGTGCCTTTCAGTTTTAAGCGGTCGGTCATGGTGAGCTTTCTGCATTTTATGCTGACTTATGGTCCACTTCAGGAAAGTTTGCACCATGGTGTACACATGCTGTTTAATTATTTTTCTGCATTCATTGATGTATTTAAATCCTGTTTTTCTTCCATTTTGACTTGAAACTTTGGTAATCTCCAAAAGAAGTACCTCGCGGGCGGTTCCGCGCAGCTTTGGACGGGGAGTGGGCGTTGCTGACATGATTGGCAGGTGCCCGCGAATGCATCGAAGTAGCGCGTCACGTACTCTTAGTGAAAGGCACAGTTATAGGCAGGGTTTATACATGATCAGAGGAGCACAGACCACTGTACCCATAATGTCCCAGAACTAGCAGTACTAGTCGACTTTCATAAGGCTTTAATTCTGTTGACTGACAACTATTTAGGTTTTTCCAGTACAGCCACTTAGCCCCTATATGGCTCCCTTAATGAGTAGAGGGCTGAGAGATGTTATACTGTCTCCTAACTTCTCACTTTGCCCTTAAATAAAGGTGACTTAAATATTGAAACACCAAATACAATGCGATTAAACCTATTATTTCTGCATTCAGCTGGTCCCACTTTTGACTGTTGTTAAAGCAGCAACACAGTATTACAGTAAGGGGCTTAAAATCGCTATGATGGTTGCACTTTTGTCAGTTTAATTTTTATAAAGAAATGTATAGTTTACATGTTCATATATGTGCGGGGGTGATTAGCAACGGGAAACCAATCCACTGCAGGTAAAGATCTTAATGCCAAGAATAGTGGGTAATCTCCAAGAGAAGTACCTCGCGGGCAGCTTTTTTACCTGGGTAAAAAACATAATAAACAAACTAAAACCTAGCAATCAAAGGGTTTAGGGTCTGACTGTGCCACGGACATGGGCCTAAATCGAATGTTGGCAGTAGGAACACTTTTTAGGCATATCTCTAAGGAACACATACATATTCATGTGCGCTTGGCCAGGAGGCGTGTTCGGGGCGGGTTTTGGTACTTCACTTGGAGATTACCGAAACTAAGTTTTGCCAGTGTGATTGCTTTCTGCTCTTGTATGTGTACCTAATACAGTGGCACATCATGTTCTGTAGCACTTGTTTTTAATCTAAGTCCAGGATATTACTGCCTGTCTTCATTTGGCAAGTCACCACATACATAGTTGCACAAGAGCATTCATGCAAATTTAAAAAAAAAAAAAAAAATCGAAAGAAAGGCCTTTAATGGTTAGTAGTCCTCAAAGTCAGTATGAAAAACAGGTGTAAGAGCTTCTGTGGTTCAGAATATATGCAAGTTCACAACAGTAACAACAAAAATCAGAAATGCTTATGATCTGAGTGTAATATAACATACAACGAGAAAGCTTTCTTATCTTGCCTAGAATTCTCTCTTCTGTTGTTTTTCTTTAAAAGTTCTTGCAGTTTCTCTGGACTCTTTTCCATGATTGAAGGAGAACAGTATTTTTGGTTTAATTCACTTTCTTCAGGGAAGCTTGTACCTTAATTTTGAGTTTTCTTTATTTTTAAGACAGTAAAGCTCCAAAATCCTGTAACCCTGATGGCCAGAATATGTCCATTGATTGTGACATTTCCTAATAACCCCACAGGTGAGAGAAATGTAAGATGGCTTAAACGTAGGTATATATACTTACAGCAAGGTATTCCTTGGTGAAAGTTGTAGGCCATTAACTTAAGTCTCATGCCGTGTTTCTTGACAAGATTATGTCATGCTTTGCCAATATTCGGCTCCAGTGCCATATTAAGTTTTAGTAGGTGTGTTAGGGAGAATAAGTATTATTAGCTAGAGGGAGTAGAAGTGTGGAATAAAATGAGAGAGATATATGGGGAGGTGAAGTCTTAAATAGAAAGAGGGGAAGTACTGATGGAGTAAGTCATGAATATAGTTCAAAATGGCAAATAAGATTGCTGAAGGAGTAAAGATACTTGCAGCTGTTGTTGAATCTAGGTTTATTCCATGCAGACTGTCTACTCCAGGGACAACTGTGCATAAGTGGAAAGCAGTTGTGTGGAAAGGTGAAGTTTTAGAATAGCCATGTAAACTAGAATTAGCTCATGAATGAGAAGGAGAGTGTTACTAGTGTATAAACCATCTGAAGGAGGTTAGAGACAGTGGGGGTAAAAACAAGTATTTGCGATGGTAGCTGTGTCATTCTGGTGCATTTAGCTGAGTGCTAAACTTGGAGCAGGAACTTAAATGTGAGTAGTGTTTTCATACAGCTGAAAGTATTCAGTGACATTTAGCCACCTGTACTTTTACAGGTAGAGTAGTCTGAGTGTCCAGGGCTGTGACAACCATCAGCTTACAGATGTGCTAACTCCATAGTTTTTTCCAGTACTAAAACATATGTTGCAAAACGGTCAAAAGACCCCCTGTTAAAGGAATGCATGACTGATGGTTTTCAGATTGCTTTAAATCCAAAGACACATTTGAAGTAAATCCAAAGTAAACATTGCTCAAAACATCACATCTGTGAGAATATTCATGGGTTGCTTTACAGTAAACATAATGTTTGAAAGATGTTGCCTTTATGGAAGAAAAGCCTAATTGTTGTATCATAGTTTCCATGTTGCATTTGAGACCACAGTCCTTTTTTTTTTGTATAGCGTTTTGGTGATTCATTTAGACACTTTTTATGCATGGGGATATGATGTTGTAATAACAATCTTACTGTTCAAATTCTGAACATTGTTCTAGGAACCAAGATCAAATTTTTAGTCCTTTCTGATTGTAAAGATTTACATGTGTATTGATGTTGGGACGTCAGAATAGTATTAGCTTTGATGTAGATATGTTGCATTTATCATTGTTTTGAATCACGATCGAGAATTCACATTAAAACAAACAAAAAAAAAAGATGAGTATAATGCATTTAAGGTTCATCAGTTAAGGTATGCTGAAAAGGTAGTTATACACCAGATATTTTAAGACGGTTACATGTAGCAGTTGTGAGACTGTTAAATGTAACTGTATTGTAGTAGTCTGAAGGGGTTACTGAACATCATGGCCTTGTCAGTTAGGTCATTCCCTACAGTGTTTCTCTGCTTAGTTCCTGTGTACTGTAACTAGCTGAGTAGTGAAAGGAAGAATTTTTGCCAGTAATTTGACTTTAGTAAGAATTCAGGTCAAGTATAGGTGAAGAAACTGAGACTTTGGCAAGAGAAGTGAAGAGCAAAATGTGCTGTTAGCTTTGGGAGGAAGGGTCTCCTGGCCTTATCCAAACTTGCTGCTTTTTGGGAGTTTTTGAAGTTCTGAACAAATGGAAAGCAGAAAATGGATACGTAAGATAATGAGACATTTGGTAGTGTCCCATTTAAAGTAAACTGGTGGTGGGAAATGGGATTAGACTGAGCGAATGAATAAGGTGTTGTAGGAGTCTGCTTGCAAGTGGGAGATTTTGTGACCAGATGTAACATTTTATTTAGTTTTTCTTGAGGTGAAAAGTGGTGAATGTAGTTTTAAGAAGCTGATTAGCTTTACCTAAGCAGCTCTGCTAATATTGAGTTCTTAAGAACTGCTACATCCTTTATTTTAAATTTTTGGAAAAGTAACCTGTGGAATCTTAATCTGTGACTACTCATAATAGAAGCAAAAGTTCCCAGGCAGATGCGTAGAGGTCCCAGACAGAAACTTTATTTTCTTGTGTGGACCTTCACTCTTGGGCAGTTGGAAATGTATATTTCTTGCAAGCTATATGTTTTAGAGCAGAAGCCAGGCTCCACTTTAGGTTTAGTAATTGTATGCATTAACACTGAAAATACAAACCTACGTGTAGTGAAGTCTGACATTTTTTTGTCTGTTGTCATTATTAAAACTTTTCATTGCACATTGTTCCACTATGGTGAAACATTTTCACTTTCAAAGGAAATTTGCATATGAACTACTGTGGTGAGACATGTTAATTTTCAGGGGTAATTACAAATATCGCATGGTACTGTGACATTTTTTGCGCAGTCATGATGATTGTACTTGTACTTGAATCATACTCCATTGGCCACTGTTTACTGAAGTGACACTTCACTGAAATCTTCACTCATCCACATGCTGCTTAACAACTTAAAATATCTCCAGTCACATGCATACTTGTCAGATGTGTAGAAAATTGCTTTTGCAAGGTTGCTATCTCACTGCACCCCCCCCCAACTCTGCTTACTGGTATATCGTCAGAAGTTATAATGATTTAGTCGAGGTCCTGTGATGTCAGGTGTCACTTTAAGTTGGGTTATGTAAGAGCACAAGGGGATCTTCCATTACTCCTTGTATAAAAAAAAAAAAATGTGTTAACAGTTGTGCTGTATCCTTTCAGGGTCTTGTTCGATGACCAGGGACTTTATTGCTATATCACTTCAGTAAGTAGTGCTCAGCCAAGTGGGCTGTAACAAGCTGGACTTCATATAGTTCAAGTAGACCTATTAGAATCGAAATTGTGGTTGATATAAGTATTGACAGCTGCATTCGTTTTCTTTTTCCACTGCTGATCGTTTGTGCTCATGTAGAGATAGCTAATTATGAATAATTTATTAATTTTGTTTTAATTAATATGTATTTCTCTGCATACAGTTAATATCAGATGAATGATCCTTCAGTTTTGAGTTATACAATTGGTGGAAAATAAAAGTTTTTTACTTTTCTGGTCTTGAAATAAGAGGTTTTTTTGAGTATTTAATGACCACTATGTTCAAGGCCAAATATGATTCTTTTTGTCAGCATTTAATAAAAATGGAACAGGAGCAAGATGTAAACAGCGACTGACATTACACTGTTTCTTGTTTTGAGTCTGTATGCCTAAATGTAGTATGCGCAAGCAGTTCTAAGATGTTTTGCTGATGAATTGTAGACATTTATGCAACAGCTATGTGGCATTTTGTAGCTGTCTGGAGGTGGGTCCTGAGGATAAAGATTGGCCTTTGTAGTTCAGCTTGAGGATGTGGTTGTTCTTTAAGGGTGATATAGGAGTTATTTCTATTTATGTGCAGGAGAGGCTGTGGGACTCGCAGCCTGATCCCAGCAGTTAAAAAATTAAGTTGTAGTTTATTGACTGACCAAACCGTTTGTTTTTATTTTCCTGGTATTGGCAGACAATTACTTCTGTCTCCAGTCATCAGAGGCATTGATGAAGCTTGACACAGTAAAATTATCATTTTATGGAAAGTTTGTGATGTAGAACATAATGTGGCACCTTTTGTTCATTTTCTGTCTTATTTGTATTGCTGCTGCTGTTTAATATAATGCTGTGCCATATCATCGAGCTAGTCATATCTTTTGCTAAAGTGATAGTGGTACTGATTGTAATGAGGAGTACTTTTAAGGGAAAACAGCTTGCATAATTTTAATTTTAGGGATATCTTGATTTCCTTTAATTCCTAGTGTACAAGTTGATTGTTGTTTTTACATTATGCATAAACTCCTCCCTTGCCCCACTGCCTTAGGGAGTATTTAGGTTAACTGGAAAAATCTTTTCTGTTATTCTAGTAGTTGACTGTGTTCTGATGGCTGGCTACTCACCACCTTGAAACTTAAACTTTGTATATAAATGTGTGTGCACATATATTAGTTGCAGATAGCTTTGTTTGCATGAACATATTTCAGGGTCAGCTTTAAAAATGAAAAGCTTTAGCACAATCTTGGGGGAGTTGTAACAAGATAGATTTCTTAAAATGTTTGCTGCTTGGTCAATGTGCTGTTTCTGAAGACTTAATCAGAATCACTGCTTTTGTATAATGAGACGTTCTTACCTCGGTCTTTCTACTTCTGTAAGTATGTGCGCATGCAGTTCTGAGCATATTTTTCAGGTAAATATGATGAATTGATCATGTTGTCGAAGTTCTAGGAAGTTTGCATATGTTCAGACAGTTTTTCGCTGTCATATTCCTTTATGCCTGTGTTACTGCACAATATATGAGAAAATTATTTCATTAACCCACTGGCACTAACAAATGTGTTGTACTGCTAGCAGTGATACTGCAGTGGAGGTAGTGTGTTTTTTTTTTTTTTTTTTTACGAGCACCGAAGTCCTAGATCCCCAGCTTGTGGCAAGCAGTGGACTTTGCAAGCCGTAGAATTTATTGGTTGTACATTGTGTAGGAGATTTCTGTACCCTGAGTAAATTAATGTGAATTCATCATGTGTATGTAATCCCAAGAAATTTGGGGGCCCCTCTTTGATGTCTGCTTTTAGCTCTTGACTCCCCTGATTTTCCAAAACGAGATTGTTTTGCATATAAGAATGTGTATATTAAGGTCATAACTGAAAAGTCATGTGTACTTGCACAGTCCTATACAGCACTGATGAAAATCTTTACAGATATGGTTATCTCAGTTAATCTGATCATTTTGCTGGAATTATATTCCTGGAGAGTCTTATTTTTTTTTTACTTTCTGTTCTGCATAAAGTAAGCATTTAGAGGTTTTGTAGGGGATGTGTACACTCAACATGATCACAATTAGTAATAACCTATTATTCAGGGACTGTGTATGTGGGGGGGTCAATTTGGGGAAATTGAGAAGGTCTTTAACTTTTTGCAACTGATAACCATTTGTTTGGTTTGTATTTTTATAATGTACCATATGCATTATATCTCAAAAATGTAATTCTCTTTATGGGGTTATAGGTCTAACTGATGTTCATCGTGCATACAGCTGCAGTCATTACAGATGGGTTATCCTGCCATCGGGCGGGTCCTCGGTCGGCCGAATTCCAAAATCTAGGTCCGGCGTCGGTTGTCGTTGCTTCTTCCCTGACGTCAGTGCGGCAGGGGTATAAAAGAGGCAGCCGACACCATTTTCCCCAGTCTTTCTTGCCGCGCGGTGTCCGAAGCAGAAGCAGTTCACAAGTGCCGGTCGGCCAGCTCCTGAGATTTACGAAAGTATTTCAGCCGAAGTCTTCTTGAAAGCTAAGTACCCCACTGGGGAAACTTTTCTTGCCTCAGACCCATGTCAGACAAAGTTAATAATTGCATTTCATGTGGGAAGCAAATACCGCATAAGGATTTCCACTCTTTCTGTATACCTTGCTTAGGCCCAGACCACAACATCTCGGCCTGCCGTTTTTGTGCTAGATTCAACAAGCGCACTATTAAGCTCCGGGTGGAGTTCGCCCTTCACTTTTTTGGCAAAAAATGTAATTATATTATGTCGTCGGATACTCCAACTCCAGTTTTGAGCAAAAGATGGAAAGATAAGGACCGACATACGAGGTCCGCACCGACTACTGAGACCACGCTAAGGCCGACTACCGGTTCTCCGGTGCTCAGCGAGGTGCCTACGCAGCTCCTGAATACCGATGATGCTACATTACCGGTGTCTTCAGTACCCGAGGTCGCAGGCTCCTCTGTCCCCATTCCTATTGCAGATACCGACGCCACTCTTGGCGGGGAAACTCAGAATTTAGACAGGCCTGCCATTTCTCAAGGTGTCTTCAGGCCTTCCTCCTTCTCTATTAAAGCTTTCTCTAAATCTAAAGCAGCCATGAAAGCCAAAAAACAGGGTCCTCAGACCACCTCTCAAGGCCCCATGCCTAAAAAGCAGATGCTTAAAATGGCTGAGGATTTGATTACTCTTATCAGGGGTTCTCAACCCCCCTCTGACAAAAGGCTCAGATTAGAGGAAGACTACCCTTATTCAGATCAAGCTTCTATTACCTCAGAACATTCGGAGGACCAGGATTATGCCTATTCTCCTTTCGAAGACTCTGATGCAGAGGAGTCTATTCCCTCGGTCTCCCCCCTGAGAACTTCTCTTTTGGGGAAACCCTGCATACATTGAGGGGGTACTTTCATTGGGAAGGCCAAGATTACTCAGATTCCAAGAAAAGGCTCAGGGAATTTCTTCTGCTCCCCCAGCATAGGCCCCTGGCTATCCCTTCGAGCCAGCTTCTTCAACAGAACTACAATACTTGTCTTGGAAAACAGCCTTTCTTCTGGCTATCACCTCAGCACGCAGGGTTTCGGAGCTACAGGCCCTCATGGCTGTGCAACCATTCATCATTTTCCATCAGGACAGAGTTTTTTTACGAACCAACCCTACCTTTATGCCAAAGGTAGTATCCAGTGTAGCTTTGAATCAGACTATCCACTTACCTACCTTTTACCCTAATCCACAAAACAAAGGGGAAAGACTACTACATTCTTTGGACATTCACAGACAACTTCATTACTATTTGGACAGGACAAAGCCATTCAGGAAATCCGAGCAACTCTGTGTCCTGTGCTACAGGTGCTCAAGGAAAGGCTATTTCAAAACAGACAATTTCAAAATGGATAGCCCACTGCATACGCTTTTGTTACTCATTTCATGAAAAAACTGTGCCTGCATGCATCAGATCCCACTCCACCAGGGCCACAGCTACCTCTGCAGCCTTCCTCAGGGGGGTCCCTACCAAGGACATTTTTGAAGCAGCCACATGGAGTTCAGTGCACACTTTCTTCAAGCACTATCACCTTCCACTATACTCTAAATCTAGGGCGGGTTTTGCCACAGCAGTCTTGCAGGGCATCCTCGCTCCTCCTAGTTCCACTTAGTGCCTACCACCTCTACTTAGCTTTGGGATTCTTCCCATCTGTAATGACTGCAGCTGTATGCATGATGAACATAGTACAGATGTTCATCGTGCATACAGCTGCAGTCCTTACAAATGGGTTGTCCTGCCGTCAGGCGATCCTCGGTCGGCCGAATTCCAAAGTCCTGGTCCGGAGTCGGTTGTCGTCGCTTCTTCCCTGACGTCAGAGCGGCAGGGGTATAAAGGAACCAGCCAACGCCATTTTCTTCAGTCTTTCTTGCCGCGCGGTGCCCGAAGCAGAAGTAGTTCGCAAGTGCCGGTCGGCCAGCTCCTGAAATAACGAATTATCAGATACCGAAGTCATCTAAAAAGCTAAGTACGCCGTTGGGGAACCTTTTCTTGCCTCAGACCGATGTCAGTTAAAGCAGTAAAAGTTAATAATTGTATTTCTTGTGGGAAGCAAATACCTCATAGGGATTTCCATTCCCTTTGCATACCTTGCTTAGGCCCAGACCACAACGTCTCGGCCTGTCGCTTTTGTGCTTCTTTCAATAAGCGCACTATAAAGCGTCGGGCGGAGTTCGCTGAAAATCTTTTTGGCAAAAAATTTAATTATACGATGTCGTCGGATATACCGACTACACATTTACCCCAAAAAATGCAAGGACAAGGACCGACACATGCGGTCTGCGGCCTCTACCGACACCACGCTTAAGCCGTCCTCGAGTGTCCCGGTTCGCAGAGAGGTGACTACGCAGCCCCTGCCTACCGATGACACCCCATAAGCGGTACCTTCAGTACCTGAGGCTGGTGGTGTGTCTGCCCAAATCTTACCTGATGATACCGAAGCCTCCTTTTTGAAACCGACGCTCAGACAGTCGAGAAATCACCCTCTTCTCGTGGTGTCTTCAGACCTCCCTCAACCTTCTCTATTAAGGCCTTCACAAAGGCCAAGGCTGCCAAACACTCCAGAAAACAGCCCTCTAAGACTCCCTCACCGGGGCCCACTCCTAAGAAACAGATGCTCAAAATGGTTGAGGACTTAATTACTCTTATCAGGGGTACTCACCCACCCCCAGATAAAAGGCCTAGAATGGAGGAAGAATCCCTGTCCTCAGACCAGGCCTCTGTCATTTCTGAGCACTCTGATTACCAAGAACAATCTTTCCCTCCATATGAAGACTCGGATGCAGAGGAATCCATTCCTTCTGTCTCCCCTCCTGAAGATTACTCATTTGGGGAAACCTTACACACCCTGCGAGAACACTTCCATTGGGAAGGCCAAGATTATTCAGACTCTAAGAAGAGACTAAGGGAATTTCTCTTACTACCACAACATAGACCTCTGGCTATACCTCCTGTGTTGGATATCCTAGATGATGTTTACTCTGAGTCTTGTCTCACCCCGGTTTCTTTACCTCCAGCCCCTGTTAAGCCCGACAGGTACTACAGGGTCCCTGATTCTCACCAGTTTCTTTACAAGGGCCATACAGCTGACCTAGCAAACATTTCGCAAGGGCCCAAAGGGATTAAGGCCTCTACTGCTAAGAACCCACTACCTTCGGAAAGGGATTCCAGAGCTTTAGAAAGGTGGGGTAAAAAAGTATATACTTCAGCCACCCTATCCATGAGAGCATTAAACTGCCAGTTTCACATGTTAAAGTATCAGCAGTCACTTCTGTCTAATTTGAGAAGTAAATTATCATCCCCTGAACAACCTGATTTTAAAGAGTTGCAGTATTTGATACAGAACACAGAACAAGTGAGTAAACATACTTTGCAATGTGGTTATGATGCATTGGAGGCCTCATGCAGAGCAGCTGTAACAGGGTCAGTAATACGTAGGCATGCTTGGCTAAAAGAGAAAACCTTGCCAGACCATGTCAAAGCTAAATTGTTGGATGCACCTTTACAGAAGGATGTTTTGTTTGGTGTTAAGGCAGAGGAAGTATTAAAGAAAATGGAGGAAAAGGCAAAATCAATGCAAACTGTAAAAGATTTCCTGCAAGTACAACCTCCACGCTCCAGTAGGAATTGGCCTACAAAAAACTGGTCCTTTCCAGCCACAGACAGACCCCAAAGGAGAAGGTACAGATGCCCCAGAGGTAGAGGTCAGTCACAGGGGTCTTACAGAGGACGACAATGGCAAACCCCCAATCAAAGGAGTGGTGATGAAGGTTCAAGTGCACCACGAAGACAAACACAATGACTTTCCACTTTATCCGCCAACCAGGGCTCAATTGGAAGCACCTCTAGGTGGCAAACTGGCTTTATTTACCAAAACTGGCACATTATCACAAAGGACAAATGGATACTGGGCATTATAGACAGAGGCTACAGATTCCATTTTCACAGCCTACCGAAGAGGCGAGGCATGCCAAACCTGTCACAAAATCAAAGGGCAGAGGCACAGAAACAAATCCTAAATCTAATGAATATGAAAGCTATACAACAGGTACCTATGCAAGAACAAGGTCAAGGTTTCTATTCAAGACTATTCCTGGTTTCATGAAAGAAAAAAGACTGGAGACCCATTTTGGACCTATCCATACTGAATACTTTCCTAATGGTACCAAAATTCAAGATGCTAACATTACAGCAGCTTCTTCCCATGCTGGGCAAGGAGTCTTGGCTGGTAACATTGGACCTCAAGGAGGCGTACCTGCATGTCCCTATCAGACAAGATTGCAGAAGATACCTCAGATTTCTTGCAGATTCATCACATTATCAATTATCTGCATTGCCCTTATGTTTATCTACTGCGCCCAGAGTATTCACGAAATGCCTGGCTTCAGTAATTGCATTCTGCAGACTACAAGGGATACAAATATACCCTTACTTGGACGACTGCCTGATTCAAGCGGACAGCAAACACACACTGCTGAAACATCTGAAATTTTATAACATGGGTATTAAATTCACTGGGATACACAGTCAACAAAAAGAAATCGAGACTTACACCATCCCAAGTAACTACCTTCAAACACCCAGATGGCATATCTCATGCCAGACAAACAAGGGCAACTAACAAATTACTTCAAAAAAAATGACAACGTTCACCAGGCTCACTGCAAGGAAAATCCTGCAGGCTCTGGGGTTCATGGCATCTTGCATTCTTTTAATCCCACGTGCAAAGTTGCATATGAGGAAACTACAATGGTACCTAAAATATCTTTGGTCTCAACACAGCCACTGCTTGGAAACAGTAATAACACTCATTCCATGTCTTCAAAAGGAATTTCTGTGGTGTGCACAAGCATGCCAGACAAATACAGGCCTACCATTTTGCAAGCCTCAAGCAAGTCAGACCATCACAACAGACGCCTCGGACTACACCTGGGGGGCGCACATGGCAAATCGGTGCATTCAAGGTAAATGGTCTCAAAAGGAAAAGCACCTTCACATCAATCCAAAAGAAATGCTAGCAGTAATAAATGCAGTCAAAGCCTTCAAGGAATTTCTATATCCAGGACAACTATTAATAAGGATAGACAACACCACTGTAATGTGGTACATAAACAGGGAGGAACTCATTCATACCCCCTATGCAGGGAGGAACTCATTCATACACCCTATGCAGGCTGGAAATGCCTCTTTTTTTTGGAACATGACCTTGGATTTAAAAATCGAACTACAAGCTCAGTTTCTACCAGGCAAGGACAATACATTAGCAGACAGTCTAAGCAGAAACGTGACAGATCCACACGAATGGAAACTACATCCAAAAGTTTTCTCACAAATAACACAAGTATGGGGAAGACCAGACCTAGATCTCTTTGCCTCCAAGAACCACCAGCTGGAAAAGTTTTGCACAAGGACATTCCATCCACAAGCCTGGAAAGTGGACTCCCTCTCACTCAGCTGGAGGGCAATGACAGCTTATGCCTTCCCACCTCTTCCTTTACTGCCCAAAGTTTTGCTGAAGATCAGAGCAGACAGACCGAAAATTATTCTAATAGCTCCGGACTGGCCAAGGCAGCATTGGTACCCACTCCTGAAAAGCATGACGCCTTCACCTCCATGGATTTTGCCACAATGGCCTCTTCTGTTGACCCAACACAACTTCAAAACTCTACACACTCAACTGAAGTCACTGAAACTAGCAGCCTGGAACATTCCCTGAAAGCACAACAGGCTCTACTTTCCAAGGAGGTCAGAGAGATTATCTTGGAGGCCAGAAGGCCATCTACTAGAAAGGCCTATTCTGCAAAATGGAAGCGGTTCTGTGTTTGGAATGAGAAAAAGGGCCAAGACCCTGGAATACTGAATATTTCACAAATACTAGAATACCTGGCTGAAATGCTAAACAATGGCCTTTCATACTCCTCAATCAAGATTCATGCTTCAGCAATCTCTGCAGAATGACACTGATCCTCCTTTATTCTCGCATCCTTTATTAAAGCAGTTTCTTAGAGGGGCAAAAAACATTAACCCCTCCAGGAAACCACCAGCACCCGCATGGGATCTTTAATTTCATACTAGAAAAGTTGACCTTGCCTCCTTTTGAGCCAGCAGCCTCTTCAGAACTGTAGTACATATCCTGGAAGACAGCCTTTCTGCTAGCTATCACTTCAGCACGCAGGGTTTCAGAATTACAAGCCCTCATGGCTGTGCAGCCTTTCCTAATCTTCCATCAGGACAGAGTGTCATTACGAACCAACCTGTCCTTCATACCAAAGGTAGTATCCAAGGTATCTCTGAATCAAGCTATCCAATTACCGACCTTCTACCCTAACCCTCAAAACAAGGGTGAGAGACTTCTACACACTTTGGACATTCACAGACAGCTGCGTTACTATTTGGACAGAACAAAGCCCTTCAGAAAAACTGAGCAACTCTTTGTGTCCTATGCAGCAGGGGTTCAGGACAAAGCCATCTCCAAACAGACTATTTCTAAATGGATTGCCCATTTGTATACATTTTTGTTACTCCTTTCATGGAAAAAACTTTGCCTACCAGCATCAGGTCTCACTCTACCAGAGCCACAGCTACCTCTACAGCCTTCCTCAGGGGGGTAGCCACAAAGGACATTTTAGAAGCTGCCACTTGGAGCTCTGTGCATACCGTCTCCAAACACTACCAGTTGCCTTTATACTCCAAATCTAGAGCAGGTTTTGCCACTGCAGTTTTGCAGGGCATGATAGCTGCTCCTTCATCCTCTTAGTACCTACCACCCCATGTTCAGCTATGGTATTCTACCCATTTGTAAGGACTGCAGCTGTATGCACGATGAACATAGTACAGTTTTGTACCTACCATAAATGTAGATGTTCGAGTGCTAATACAGCTG